>NC_085974.1:19081835-19386856 GCF_910591565.1 Cydia splendana
ATACTGTAACCATTGGGGAATTTAAAAATAAATTTTAAAAATAAAATAAACATTATTTAAACTGGTTTATAGTCGCGGTTGAACTAATGATGACGCATACACCGAAAACCTCAGACCGCGGCACTAGTACTCATAATGCTCGCCACATAATTTAATACCTACTGGAATATTTAAAATGATGTTTATTTGGTAACAGCTGTCACAGCTTTTACCACAGATTTGAAGTATTTTTCTCTTTTGTAAATTGTTAAAAGTATTAAAATGGTTCACTCACGTATTTAAAGTCAAAGATTGCTCTCATTGTATATTTTTTGCACCGGTTCGCCAACATATGCTCCCGTTGAAGCTCCTCGTTATGAAGCGAAACATGTCGAGCAATCTTCGACTTGAAATACGTGAGTGACTCGTTTTGTCTTCTTTCTGTCTCAACGAAGTTTCGTTAGTAAAATTCGTTTGCAAATAAAAGTGTTAATCCTATTCTTTCCTTTTAAAGCAACATTTTATCTTATGCTTTCTATCGAAATCTGAAATCAGTTTTTTTACTTACTTACTTACAAAAGTTTTATTAAATAGGTAGTCGTTCAAGTGACCCCTGAAGCTTAAACTTTTTTTCTATTTAAATGCTTTGTTTTAGTATAATGGTTGAAAATTGTATTTACGAATATTATTATTATGTTGGTATACCTACTTATTTTCTTAATGAGACTCGCAACCCCAAATATCTGAAACGGAATGCTCATCGCGTCACCGATCCCAATGCCCTCGGGAATCAGCGCGTTAAGAGTTTCTTTTGTTTTTTCCCGTAATCATCACGCACACACCCGCATCCCTCTCGAGACCTGCACGTGTAACACACACATGCAAATAAAACAATCCTTATTAATCACCACACTCGCGCAGTGAGAGCGCTCGAACATTTTTACGATATGTAATCTGAAATTATCTTATGAAACTCGATTTCTC
The DNA here is from genome assembly GCF_910591565.1 of Cydia splendana. NCBI lineage: Eukaryota > Metazoa > Arthropoda > Insecta > Lepidoptera > Tortricidae > Cydia > Cydia splendana. Next base: position 19,082,799 of record NC_085974.1, read on the forward strand.
ACTCAAACCGCAAACAAAATTTGAACCGTAGTGTGTTTGATATAAAGTTGGGGTTGGAAACGCCTGGTTGAGTGGGATACGAGGTTGTGATATGTATTGTAGTATAGCATTGCATCCTGCGCCGAGTGGTGTAGTCAACAAAACTGCGGTAGTGGTCAAAGTAAGAAGAGAATAACAATTGTCTTGAGTGAGTTTTGATTTCTAGAGTACTAGTTGAAAATTAAATATTGTACAACTATGTATCATATTATTATCAAACTTTATTCCATCAAAATCAATACTTAATTACAAATATCCCGTGCACCGTGAGGCTCGGAATAATAATTATATTATTGCGGGTCACTCACGAAAATGAATTCGATCTAAATTACGTGACTGACTCGTTTTGAGTATATTTCAATATATAATATTATGGTGTACCTTACTTTATAATGACATTTTGACACTGTACTGTTAACTTAGATGGACTCTGCAACATTTTTGGTAGAGAAAAGTTATATTTTAAAGATATTTAAAAAGTGAAATAGATGTTATATACTAAAGAAAAAGTGACCAAGCCCTCCATTGGCAGAGGCCGGATTTAACCGGCGTCTTTAGCTAGGTACCGCAGCTAATGCCCAGGGCATTAGCTCTAGGTTACCCGACCTAGTCGGTACCCGTCCTAATATCTCAATATAAATATGCAATCATTGAAAGACTAGACGAGTCTTTTACCAACTCTAAGGCCGAGCAGTACATACTTACTTGCACCTCCTTAAAAAAATGTTGTTCCCTGTGTTATATTTTTTGTCTTAATATCCGCTGTGTCCTATCCCTCGCGCGTGTTTGCCCGCTCCTAATTGCCCACTAATTGGCCCAGCGAGCGCTCAGACCACGCAACAATGGTTGTCGATCGCTGCACTTAGTTACGATGAGATTCGTTACTGTTTTTACCCTGGAAATTCCGGGATTTTTGAAAGTGACTTTCCTATATAGGTATCTGTCTGCTCTGCTTTAACTGCAATAAGCATGGAATGAAGATTATGCGGCCGACAAATGTACTCTACTAGACTTTTTAATTTAAAATGAAAATAATTTCTTCCTCGCATTTTTGTTTTTCTTAAATGTGGGTAATCCAATATCATGTGGCATATACAGCATTTTGCATTTTTGCATAAAGTTTACAGGCTTATTTTTGTCACAATATATTTGTAATAGCGGTTTTTCCGAACTCGGTATTGGGTAAATAAGTCACTTTCTTAACAAGACGTCACAAAATTGTCCATGAGGCAAAGCAAATCGAATTGCTACAAAATTGCTGCGCTGACAGAATGTAATAACTGTCATTTTGTATGTACATACACGGGCGTCGCGTCACATTTGAGATGACAGTAATTTCGCTTACGAACAGACATGTCTGCGAATATAATATTTGGGTTGATTAACTTTCTTGTCACTTGTTTACATTTCGGCTCCTGTATCACTCTTTAAAAACCATGGTTTTATGAAGACATAATATGCAATTAACCGTTTATTCAAACGTCATATTTAGTTAAATTTATTGAATACAATTTGCATTAACTCATTAAATTTAAATTGGTAAAAACGAGTCACTCACGTCATTAAGCTCGACATGTTGAAAGAGTTGAGTGACCGTTATTAACTGTGTGCCATCATTTTTAGAAATGTACATAGATTATTTGATTAGAATTATATTATTTAAATTCATCATATTTATTACATAGCCAGAACACTGGAGATGGCTAGATATTGACTATTAACCTAATTTGCTTGCACAAGGCATCCACTTTGTTGCTAAAACGCTATTGTGATAATAACATAATGCAGTTTACGTATTGTTTGTTCTCCTCTTTGGGTAAAGTGCATGCGGGTGGGATAAACGTGTTTCATATAATATATGCGCTCCATGGTGCAGTTTAATATAATAAATCCTTTATGCCTGAGATCGGGAAAATTCTCAAAAATGATTTCACATGTGGTCACCAAAGTAAACCGAAAAGTGGATTCAATTTAACACTATCGAATTTTTAAACCAGAAAATTTAACAAGATTTTATATCAGATGGGCGTTGGGAAAAGTAAAGCCATTGATGGACTGACGGAAATTTTAAATTTCAAATCTTTTTATTTATAGAAACATCGAATGATAACCGTTTTTATAAATTCAAGAAAATATTATTGTAATTATCTTTATATAATTAACTTAAGTCACAAAATGGCCACCTACTGAATAAAATAAATGACATAATGAATAATAGGTATTATAATATAATATTATGATATGATATTATCTGCAAGGCAGGATTTCCGTTAAACCTTACCTCAGTTTTCTAAAAGTAATTTGAAGACAACAATGTGTTCGATATTAAAACTGTTCGTCGTGCATAGCGATAAAGTAGCGGGACAATAGCGCCATGTTTCAGCGCAGCGTGCGTTTGACCGCGGCGCGGAAGATAGGTTGCGGTTTAAATTTCTCCTTATTCATCCCTCTGTTCTACTTATTCATCCTTTGCAACGGGTTGGCTTGGAAAATAGAATTTCCTACAATTATTAAAAGAAACTTAAGTTTGTCATAAAATTATTGCTAAAAAAACGTATAACCTAAATCGTTAGATTTAAAGTTAACATGGTAATCACACGATAAAAACTATTTAAAACTTTTTCGGGATATTTTGGCACTACGAAAGTGCCATCTAAGTGCAGATATAAAGAGATGCAGGTGCAAGTTACTCAATTAGGCCAATTCTAATTTACATTTTGATGTCAAAATGATATCTTAAAGACATTATTTAGTTATCATTCGCCCTTACGTCTCGTTCGCGCCAATACATGTACGAAAAATTACTACGAGCGAAATGTACGCACTAATGGTAGCAAAATGACATCATTTAAATATATTTTTTTTATAAGATTTCGCATCCACGTCAAATCAACAGTTGATTTTATTGCATGTTTTTTTTTAATAAATATATTTTTGACATATAAAATGTAAGTTCAAAATGGCTTCCAAGTCACTTACAACAATTCATAAACGTGCAAAAGCAAATAAAAATACTTAATAAGAGTAAATTTCAAGTTTATAAAGAATCTTTATTTCTCAAGAAGATAAAACAAAACTTCACTTAAATGAGAAAGAAAAAATACATAAGACTATTAATAAATTATCCAGTTTACCTCTTTTTACCTCTTTCTAAATAGTTGTTATTTAATAACAAATATTGAATACTAGTGACATACATTAAATTGATAATACGTCTACGTCTTACAATTCACAATATGTAAATGGAACAGAAAATATATATACGTATACTTATTTAGAAAGAATTCGAAGAGGAAGGAAATATTTGCGGAGTGTTTCACAAATTCAATCACTCGCAGCTTTGCCCCGCCGGCCTTTTATTTGATCCCCGCAGTCAAGTTTACGGGTACATTTCGGGTTGGATACAAACTTTTCTTGAAACTTCACTTTTTAATTGAATGTTGTAAGGATCGGAAACTTTATATTATTAAAATAGGACTTACTAGGTCACTTTAGGTTATTTGTTGCATTAGATAAATATAAAATTTCAGTAGGACTCAAACGTACTGAAACATTTAAATCGAGTCACTCACGTAATTCTTATTATTACGCAAGTGACCCAATAAATAAATGATTAGGTCATAAGTAATACATTAAAATCGTCATAATAAAATTATAACGTTCATATCATTATAAAATATTTATAAAATATAGTAATAACGTGACTTTACGGTTTTAAAATGAAAACAATCTAATTTTGCTCTAAAATGTTAACTCGGTTTAGTGTACATTTTGTACCTACATGCAACATTTGCCAGTATCTAGCGTATGAGATTTTTTTTGTTTTCCCATACATACCTATTATACCTAATGACGGCTGCTACATAAATATGACGTCACATTCATGTATCATTTCGTAAGCGTTTTAACGTTAAAGTTTCACGAATTGGGATGAAATAGGGCAAAAATTCAATTTTATTAAATGTCCTCTCGTCCCAATAAACATAAAGTATGCCACAAATCGGCACCCCAGCGATTACTCGAAATATTCGGCGCGACTCATCAGCTAAATATCAATCACACCGTTATCGTAACGGCCCGATTTCTACCCCAGTCGGGCGATGAGTTCACTATGCTAGCCACAGACTTTGAAATTATAGATACGACCCTGCAACGTATTTGATTTTATGTATTCATATAATGTGTATTCATAGTATGGATGTTTGATACAATAAATCACCGGAACAAATTTGGATGACATTAAGCGCACATGCCTACCTAACATAAATTAGCTTACCTTTAAAATATGTACCTTAACGTTATGTGTAGAGTTAACGTTATGTAATTCGGCGACTGAACATACTATTGATTTTTGGATTAGGTGTTAGCCATTAGGTAGATATCATATTTTGATACAGCGAGTTATTTTTTTAATCATGCTTTGTTGTATCGTTAGACGAAACAGTACATTTAAAGACGCGCATTTGTTTATGCATTGTGCCATTCTTACCTTTGTGCCCTGTCAAATAATCCGCCTTTAGAGCAAAAGAAATGAAAATAAATTTGCACGATCAATTTATTTAACCCTAGAGTGCTCGCGCTATGAGCATTTTGCCGCCCTCGGCGAAAAAACTGTGATTACTTGAAAACGGTTCGTTTGTCCAGGTCATGCGTCCTAGTAGCTGCCCCCCCGTTCTTTAGCTCTCTATTTTCCAAATTTGGAGAAATTTCGTGCGTGGTTGACTGCAGGAAGCAAATGTTGCTGCCTCTGGCGTCGCGTCGCGTATGGCGGCAAATAGCTCACCGCGCGACTACTCACGTAAGTAAAATTTGGGGTCCGTTTTTTTCTTAAGTCAAAATATTAATAGTTTTTATTAAGGTTAATATAGTTTTGATATTAACAAAGTAAAAATAATAGATAATATTATTTAATCTATTCTAATTCAATATTATTTTTTGAAATTACTACGCCCATGTTATTGTGACGAACCTTTTTGAAAGAAATTCTTCGAGCTACATATCTTCATATCACATATAATCAAAAGATCAAACGTAAATACTTTACAGAAACAAATGGAGAACCAAATCTCTTGTTTTGTGTCATCTGAACACCAAAATACACCCTCAGGTGGAGAAGATACATTATTTGTGCTATGCCCGTCCATGGAAAATAGAAGCTCCAAAAAGAGCACAATATACGTGCAAAGTTACTGTGCAACGTACATTGTATACCCATGTAACAGAACTGATTTGCTAAAATGTATATAGAAGATAATCAAGACGTTTAATTTTGTTATAAATATCAATATTTCTTTTTTTTACGTAAGTTAAGGCAAAGGCCGTGTTAAAATTCGAAAAATTTTACCTAAGATTTCCTGATTTTTTTTTAAATGTACTATGAAGTATAAAATTATAACACAAGCTACTCTTTCTAATAGTATTTGATTTATTTTATCCCATAAAAATTATTACAATATGATTTAGTTATCATATTAAACAAAAAAACATGTTAAATAAAGGCGGCAAAATGCTCCCTACGCGAGCACTCGCGTTACACGGAGAGGCGCGACTACTCTAGGGTTAATACCATTCAGAAAATAAAATTATATACCTAGGAATTCTTTTTCTCGACACATTTGCAGTATCTATGTACGTCTCTCCGCATTTCTCGTAATATTAGGTAAATTGCGCGATCAGTCGTGGGATAAGTCCGCGATATACCGTTAATATTATCTTCATACGCCATTGGCTCGTCGTTGTGATGGGCCGAAATGTTGGCATTGTTGTATTGTTAGCAATAAGACGTTTAGCTGTTGAATGATTTGCTTATTTAGGCTTGAATTTCATTCGTAGATAATTTTAGGTAGTGATAAAATGAAAATTGATTCATCTAAAGCAAATCTTACGTGTATTTAATAAAGGGATATAGGACACATAAGTACCTACGCAAAAATAAGCTAATATTTATACTATAATCTTACACGAATCGACCAAGCTCCACAATATGTAAAACATATTATTATATTATTTTGTGTGGTTAAATACACAGAAAATAAATACATTTAGTATTAAATAAATAAAATAAAATAAATATATACCTTTAATATGTTCTTCTGGAATCGGTTCAATGCACTCCATGTTATTAAAACCAAAATTATGCAAAATGAGTCCCAACCCTTGCAGTATTTAAAATACATGTTGTTTTTTCATTACGGCATAAAGCCATCCATCAAAAAAATGCAACGAAAATGAAATACACCAAGCGAGCCTCACGAAGCGTTAAGCCGATACGCGTAACGTTATTTATCACGTTATTCATCGCGTTATTTTAGCGTTATTCCCGCTTCCGCGTTAAACCCGTTATTAAGTGTTGCCAGGTGCATTGGTAAGCTGGAGTATTCTATTTGATAACATCATTTTATACGCCAAATATTCGTATAACATCAGCAGGTACAAATACCTACGCAAACATAAAACTAGATTTATGAGTTTTACTTATTAATATTTCATTTGTATGTAATATACCTTAGGTAAGTACGTTGTTTTGTTACTACCGAAATAAGTTAAAATAAAAGCACGACAGTGAAAAAACGTTAAACAATTGAAAATCAAACTCCAAATTATAATCAGAACGTAACGGACTAACGACGGAATTTCTAAAAAGTTTGAAAATGGAACGCATTGAAGAGCCAATGGAAACTCGTTGCGTTCTATTCCACTAATCCAAACGCTTTCCTAACACAAGCGAATCGGACAAACAAACACAGACCAATTTAACTAAGTCTTCCAAAGATACATAGCTGTTAAAGGACTCGAGATCAGGGTACATTGGTTAATCTAACAGCTCGAAGCGGCGCTTGGAATAATACTTGAGCTAATTGATCAGGAACAGTCGACAAGAGCTCTCGTCACGACATCCACTAGTAAAACATCACACTAGCTTATCACTCCTTTAAAACACAACCAGTTTTAAACCATAAGCGTAGAGCTGCAGAGTCGAATTTACTGAAAAAAGAAATAGCATGATACGAGATTGTGCAAGTTGACTGAGAATTGGTTCCATTGGAGTCAAAAACATGGCTTTATAGTTGCGAATTCATGCTTGAATGAACGAGTTTTTTTTTTATTTAATTAACAGTTGGACGAACGGGCACGTTTTAAAATTCTTTCAATTAGTAAATTTATTTATTACAGTAATCAACTCTATTTGTCATCCGTGACGGCAGAATATTAATTCATATTTATTCTGTTTGCATGTTACAGGGTGGATTTTAAGTGGGTTTAAAATAAATAAAAAACCGTTTTCTCCTTACATATTTTTCAAGTTATAATTATTAAACTGACTTTTATTGCTTTCGAACAAAATTGTCGAGCGTAGTTACTGTGGGGCTCGCAGATTCCGAAGTCAGGAACTCGTACACGACGGCTGGAACGCGCTGGCTGGCTGCTGCAGATTACCTCCAGATTACCGCACCATTACCGGGGCTGTGTAGGGTGTTTAATGAAAACACATTTGTTGGTTTATAAGAAAACTTTGGAGAGTGTTGGGAGGCTGGTGCCTCTGTGGCTATTGATGAGTGAGTGACAAGCACTTTTTTTTTTTTTTTTTTTTTTTTGGGTGTTCAACTAAGTTAGGAGGTTTCTCCTTTCACTATCGCAATGACGCCGGGGCGTCCCGGAGGGACGCACCGGGGAAAAATAGGGTGCCAGAGTCCAGAAGGGACTCAGGTCTTTGTTATGATGATGTCTAAATGAGTCAGTGAGTCAGTCAGAAATAAAAACTGCTTTGGGAAGTGAATGTCAGTAGTCTGTAGGTAAGTTAGTAACATGAAATTGAACTGTGGAGAGAGGATATCAACCCGGATCGTAGGGCGGAGCCGGGGATGACCGACTGACGGGTCCCGGGCTCTCAGCCACTCTCCTTTTAGTAATGTTAGGGCGATACCTGCATGAAGGAGCACGCAAGACAGCACCCATTTCTTTAAGTTTAGACAATAAAGAGTCAAATTCTTCTTCTGACGCGTTTGTCACGTCAATTGACGGACCTACGGGAAAGCGCCTAGGCGGATTAAAAGAACCTTTGTTTATGGCTATCGTGAGCTTATCCTCAGGGTCCTTGAGGACATGCTTAGGGCGTCTATATCTTGTGGCAGAAACTGGATGTGGGGTGTATTTTACCATCTCCCTGATGAGGGGATTGGGGTTGTGGGGTGCTTTGTCGAAGTATCGTCTCGAAGTCATGTTTATGAAGTGAACTATAGATGTTATACGTAGATCTCGGTGGAGGTCGGCCACTCTGATATAAATCGGAGCGCCGACTGCACTCCTCAGAAATCTATTCTGCAGTATCTGAAACTTTTCGAGACGATGCTTCGATGTGTGTGCGAATACAACACTAGCGTAGGTTAGGATAGGTCTTACACATGTTTTATATATAGTTAATTTGTTTCTTGTGGCCATTTTGCTACGAGGGTTAACCATTGGATGGAGCCGACCCATGACGAAGGCGGCCCTGTCACGAACGGTCTTGATATGGGATTTGAAATTTAGTTGTCTGTCAAGGGTGACCCCTAAATATTTAGTTTTGTCAGTCCAGTTTATGGGCCTGCCGTAGAGTTGGATGGGTGGGTGCAATTCCAATTGTTTACTGTAATTTTGTCTCTTTCTAGAGAAGAGAACAGCCGCGCTTTTGTCTGGATTGACCTCAATTCTCCATCGGTCGAACCAACTCCCAAGGGAGTCGGTAGCCCGCTGGAGAAGCGAGGTCAATCTTGAGGGGATGTGGGAGGAGGCGTAGATTGCGGTGTCGTCGGCAAAAAGGGAGTAGTGAACTCCTGGGATCTTGGGGAGGTCATTTATATAGAGGGCAAAGAGAGTGGGAGACAGAACCGAGCCCTGCGGGACACCCGCTCTTACTGGGTGACGAACCGAAAGGGTTCCTTCGACTCTGTAGCTAAAGCATCGTTCTGACAAGAAGTCTCGCAGGATATGTACGAGGCTGTCTGGCATTTGGAACTCAAGCAGCTTGTAGAGCAAGCCACTGTGCCAGACTTTGTCAAATGCTTTAGCTACGTCTAGGAATATGGCTCCTGTTGGAACCCCCTTCCAGTTCGTCAGCCAGTAGAGAATATGTTCTGTTAAGCGATGTACTTGGTGAATACACGAGTGCTGGGCTCTGAATCCGAATTGTTCTTGAATTAGTAGATCTCTGGAGTTCATCTCCTCCAATAACCGAATATGAATAATTTTTTCATACAGTTTGCCTAACGTATTTAGGAGGGAGATAGGTCGGTAATTTGCTGGCTCATTACTCGGTTTTCCAATTTTAGGTATCCCTATAACTACTGCCACCTTCCAGGCTGCCGGAAAGTGACAGTTAGTCAGGGCAGCATTGTATATGTTTACTAGAATGTTGATCAGATTGTCCGGGAGTAAACGTAGCAGCCTATTAGTGATGGTGTCTTCACCCGGGGCTTTTTTCGGTTTTAATTTCTTTATTAGGAATTTGACCTCTGTAAAGGAAGTTAATCTAAGGGGGGGATCTTTAGGTGCAGTTGAGAGTCTATCGTCTACCATCTCTTCCACCAGCGGAATATGGTCAGGGTCTGTGGGTTCCTTGCCTGGAGAGCATTGAGATTCTAAGCTGGTCGCTAACGTTTCCGCTTTTTCATCGTCAGTGAAGGCTGGGGTCGGGAGGTCAGGTCGGATCAATGGTGGCATAGAAACCACACAGTCTGCCTTGAAGGACCTCGCCAGCCTCCAGTACGCCTGGTGGCTGGGAGACAACTCCTCAAGGAAACCGCTCCATCTATCTTCTCTAAACTCCCTCACCCTGTCCTTCACCTGTCTTCGGAGTCTGTTGAGCGTGTTTTTATTTTCAGGCGAAGGAAACCTGTCGTATTCCCTGGTGGCAAAGTTTTTGTTTTTTATTAGATCCCTAATGTCATCTGGGAGACGCCATTTGTGGTCATCTTCAGCTGGTATTTCCTTTGAGCAATTGTCTATGATTTTACGGATACCGTTAGTGAGGGAAGTAATGGCAGACTCTACGTTACTTTTAGTGGTTAATGGGAGCTGAGAAATTTCATTCAGAGGGCAGTCTTCCTTGTGTAATTCGATCCCTACGTTGACCCAGTTTGTGACTTTTTTGAGTACCGGTGTATGACTAGCAGGAGACCCCAGGCGGAGGATGACAGGACGGTGATCCGAGTCCATTTCATGGATGACTTGAATGGAACTCACCCTCAGGGCGATACCCTTCAGGCAAGCCACATCGAGGACGTCAGGTCTGTGTTGAGGGTTATGCGGGAAGTGGGTAGGCTCTAGTGGGGCCAACATATCTATGATAGGAGTGGAAAGCAAGAATTTATGTAAGTTTCTGCCATTTGAATTGGTAGAATTGCAGCCCCATTGGCTGTGCTTGGCATTGAGGTCGCCTGCCAGTATGACAGCCTCATCAATGCCAAACACCGCCTCAAGGTCGGATTTTATTATAGCTTTATCAGGTGGAAGGTAAGCGGAGATAATTGATATTGGAGTGTGACCATTTAGAGAAATCCTGCAAGCTGTAGCCTCTAAATTGGTAAGGGATGGGAGGTCAATTGGACTGCAGTGCAAAACACGCCGGTAGTAAATGAGGGTGCCTCCACCTCTAGAGCCTTCCCTGTCAACTCTGGTGGAAGAGTAGTTAGCTATTTTGGGGGTACTACGACTGGGTTTAAGGAAAGTTTCTTGTATTAGTAGCAGGTCTAACTTATATTCATTTAGAAGGCAGGCTATCTGTTCTTTTTTGCCAAGTATGCCATTTATATTTAGGAAGCTTAGGTTAAGCGATTTAGGTTTCAATCTTTGGTTTGGTGTATTATACATTATGGGTGACAGGCGAGCATAACTTCCTTACAGTCCTTATTATATTGGCATGTTGCGCCATTATTAAAAGTTGTTGGCCAGGGGAGGCCGCGCTTCTCAGCCGTGATGCTAATAGGCAGACTTCGTCAATGTCCAAAGCGTTGGCCAAATCCATAACCAATTGAAGATCCGCAGTGGGATCACCCATGGGAGGGTTTGTTGGATAAGGCGTGGTTGTGGTAAGGTGGTTGTGGTTTATGGGTATTTGGGGTTGGTTGGGGTAGGGATTCATATGTTGAGAGGATGAGCCTCTCGCTCTTGATGGATTATGCAGGTTAGGGGTCTGAGTCACTCCCTGGTTTGAGCTAGGGGTATTAGCGGTGTGATTACCCTGCTTTTGATCAGATAAGGTTGATCTAGGAGTTCTGAGGGGGGGGTAGTTGTTGTTGAATTGCCGATTGGATTGGTGAAGAGATCCATGTTGAAATTGTGGTTGCGAATGAGCTTGGTGAGGGCTAATGCGTGAATCGGAGAGAGGCTGGTGACCCTTTTGATTTAGGGTTTGAAGGGGCTGGGGGGGAAGCGGGTGAGGTTGACTTTGCGAGAAGTTCATGACTGATTGCGTGTTTGGAGTAGGGCGTTGCCAAGCGTTTACAGCTTCTACAGGGTTTGAGTTGGAGGTAAATTCCCTTCTGGATTTAGATTGTTTGGGAGGAGGGGCTTTAGGGCATTGTGTAAAACTAGCCACGTGATCTTGTTTACAATTACAGCAATGAGTAGGATAGAGGCCTGTATTTGGGTCCCTAATGCGGTCACATTGATCGGTAGAATGGGATTTTCCGCATTTGACACACCTCGGGGAGAGTAAGCAGTGTTTATGAGTGTGGCCCCATCTTTGGCAATTATAACATTGCGGAGGGCGGAGACTTCTATGGGGGGGTTCTACCTTGAGCCCGCTGAGTCCGCAAATTGCCTTTACGTTGAATGCTTTTCTACCCTCTGGAGTTCGTTCTGAGACTACTCTGACTGCGTTAAACGGCTCGCGCTTTGGGCCTTTTAGCATACGATGTACTTCGAGTACTGGAAGGCCCTGACTCCTCAGGTCTTCCATGATGTCATTGAGCTCCATAGAAACGGGGAGACCCAGTATAACAGTTTGCAACTTCTTCTCCTCCTCTGGCGGGTAGGAGAAGAAGCCGTCGACAAGCAGACGTCTCCAGGACCAGTATTGAGCCGGGGTTTGTGTTTGAATAAAAAGAAAGGTTTCTTCTGTGTCTTTGTCAATACCTATGTTGGCATAAAGGTAACCTAATTTAAGTCTCTGGGCCTCTTGGGAGAGTCTCTTCCATCTACTGGGGTCCTCAACCCCTATGAGCGGCGGTTTTTTGATTTTTGTAGGAATTTCTTTTGGTTGGGTCTCGGTAGCCGAGTTGGGCTGGCGTGGGTCACTTCCGTCGGTGTTGACTTTACTAGCAATAGGGAATTGGTCTTGAGGTAGTGATTCAAAGCTGTTCTGTGTTTTGGTGATATTGTTATTAAGGTATACACTGTGGCTAGTTGATTTACTGTTCTTAATATGTTTACTGTGGTTTGTTTGGGTCATACTCGTAGCGGGACCTGATTTTGAATTTAGACCTGCTTTGCGCTTACGTCTCACTTTTTTGCCTTCAACTAAGGTGAAGTCATCATCAGAGTTAAGAGATTCGTAATCCATGTCAGAATAGTATTTGGTGTTGTCAGAAAAAGCGTCTATTTGTGTGGTGCTTGATTGAGAGATTTGTGTTAAATCACATTGCGATTTGGACTGAGTATTTGTCAGTACTTGGGGCGTGAAGGGGGTTGGAGGGGCGGGGGACACAAATATGTTATGGTCATTGGATAGGGTGTTAGGGTAATTACCATGTGTGTTGGATGTTTCCTGGGTGTGGTCTGTATCTGCCTCAGAAGGAGGTGAGCGAGAACGTGATCGTGAACGCGGAGCTGGGGCGCTACGTGCGCTCGTATTTGAGCGGGAGCGCTCTTGCGAGCGGGCATATGGGTGCGAGCGGGATGACACGCTCGCGCGCCGAGGCGCGTCAGAGGGGGACAGCGCGCGCGCGCCATCACCGGAAGGAATGTCCGGGTTGCCCGTTGTTCTTTTAGTTTTATTCCGCCTAAGCGCTTTTATGCGAATTATTTCGTCACTATTGATGTTATTGTCTTTTAAGGGTGCTGTCTTACCTGCCTTATCCTGTTCAGGTTGTTTCGATGATGGTGACTGCTCCGCGATAGCGGCGGGTGGTTTGGAGGGGTCCGCACCGGCGGCCGCCTGGTTTTTTGATTGATGGTCCCTCCACTGTTCAATCAAATGGGGGTAATAGAAGTTAATGAAATCTTCGAAAGAGGGCATTTTGAGAGATTTTTAAAAGGAGTCTCTGTCTCTAATATTTACACTCACGCACGGCAAGGTGGCACTTGGCACTGGAAAGAGTCACTGTCTCAGGTGGTTTTTATAATAGCACTGCAATCCTTTATGACACACACAGGCACACGGAGCAATGCTCGACGTGGCAGGGCGTAAGAGAACCAGCACGCGGAGCCAGGCTCGACGCGGCGGTAAGCGAGCGGTATTCGGTAATTACGTCAATGCACGCGTGCGCTCGGCGCGGCGTCCGGAGCGGGAATCCATTTTTCATTTCGTGACAAGCACCCAGGGTGGGCGCGTATATATAGGCGCGCTCGGCGCGATCCCCACCGTGGGTACTTTAGGCCACGCCTACTCAAGGCGTGGGTGTTACGTGCAGAGTGAGAAATTGTTTTATTCATCCAATAAGCTTAGTCTATTACATATTGTTCGTAATTAAGGGAAAAGGGTATGCAATTTATTGGGGAACAATTTACACTTAAAATTATACACATAACATAATAAAATTAATAAAAAATGGACACAAGTTACATAATAAAATAAACACACAAAAGTAGATCACATAATATAAGAACGATTAAAACTAAACATGTATGATTAAAAACTAGCTATACACGACAATCTCCCCCACGTGTGTCAACACCGTCTGATTGCGAGGAGTATATAGGTATAAGCCGGGAAACTGGGCGGCGGACGTCACCTGCGCGGGTGCGAACAATGGCTACTCTTACGTGGCCATCAGGGCCGGGAAAGAGTTGTGCGATTACGCCTCTAGGCCATGTTCCTCGTGGCATGGAGCTGTCCGCTACGATGACTACGTCGCCTACATGTAGTTTCTTCACGTTCTGATGAGCACCGGGCCGAGGGAGGAGGCTGGGTCGGTATTCTCGCTGCCAGCGCCTCCAAAAATGGTCGGCTAAGGTCTGCGCTGTCTTCCATGACGAGAGTGACATAGTCGCGTCTGTGAAGACGCCCAGTGGTGACATTGAGCTCGATCGCCCGATGAGAAAATGGTTCGGCGTCAGAGCTTCGCTGTCTAGGTCTGGATTCACTGGTGTCAACGGTCGAGAGTTGACTATGTGCTCGGCTTCCAGCAGTAATGTATGCAGAACTTCTTCGTGAGGTGCTCTCTCTTTGAGTGTTACCTTTAGTGACCTTTTCACGCTGCCTACGAGCCGTTCCCATGCACCGCCGGCGGAAGGGTTGCCGGGCGGTATCTTTTTCCAGGTTATGGCTCGCTCGATCAAAAATGGCTTTAAAGTGTCGGGCAGCGTCTTCTTGGCCTCTGCCAGTTCTCGCTCTGCGCCGTAAAAGTTGGTGGCGTTGTCAGAGTAAAGAACTGTAGGCGTGCCGCGTCGCGCTATCATTCTGCGCAAGGAAAGTATCATAGAGGATGCCGAAAGTGAGGCGGCAAGCTCTAAGTGCACAGCGCGTGTCGTGAGGCATGTGTATAGTACACCCCATCTCTTTTCGCGGCGGCGGCCTATTGTGATTTGCATAGGGCCAAACAGGTCTACGGCTGCAGCGGTAAATGGCGGTTGATTCGCCTGGAGCCTCTCTGGCGGGAGGTCGCCTACAGGAACCTTGAGTGTGGTTCCTTTATAGGTCCGACACCATTGGCACTTGTTCGCTATATAGCGAATATTACCGCGCAGCCCGATAATAAAATATCTCTGCTTCAACTCGTTGATGACGGTTGCGTGGTTGCCGTGGTCGAAGAGCGCATGAAAATGATGTATTAGCAGCTTGACGAAGTCTTCTTTTGCGTGTAGGACGGGTATGTGCACGTCTTTGTCAATTCTAGCGTTTAGCACTATGACTCCGTTCTTATCAAGTTGTATTGCTATCTTATGCAGCGGAGACTTCTTCGGTAGAGGCCGCCCAGTTTCCAATAGCTTAATCTCCTCTGGAAAGGCAGCATGTTGACTCCGGCGAATTAGCAATATCTCTGCTAAATTTAAATGCCCCTTATTCATTTCTGTATCTGTTTTCTTAGATAGCAGTGAGGCTTTAAATACCTCGGCGGCAACCAGAACCCTAGCGGTGGCGCGAACTAGTCGTACGAACTTTGAGAACCTACTTACCTCCGGCAGATACTCAAACTTATTTTTCGCGACACCTACTGAGCATACGAGTTTGTTGACGCGCTCTTCGCCCGTATCGGCGACGGGCGTTGGCGCTTTTTCGGTCGGCCAATGCTCTTCGGGTTTACGTATAAAATCGGGCCCTATGAACCACCGATGGTTCACTCCGAATTGCGCAGGTATACCGCGAGTCGCGTCGTCAGCCACGTTAGCTGCACTAGGCACCCAGCGCCAGTTGGCGGGGGTGGTAGTGTTCTCGATTTCCGCTAACCTATGTGCTACGAATGTTTTATACCTACGTGGGTCCGAACGTATCCACGTGAGCGCCGTTTTGGAGTCAGACCAAAAATATTTGTCCTTTATTACGTAATCTGACTCCTTGACTATGGTTTCCGCTAATCTAGTAGCTAGTACGCAGCTCTGCAATTCCATCCTCGGAATGCTAACTACCCGTAGGGGCGAAACGCGGGCCTTAGCGGCTACTAACGCGGAAGTTCTAGTCCCCTCGGGGTTGATGCTAACTAAATACACGGCCGCGGCATATATTTTTTCGCTCGCGTCGCAAAAAACATGCATATATGCCTCCCTATTAAATGCGGGCACGTGTCGCGGAATCTCTAGGTCTCGTAATTGTTGTACGTTATCGATGAACGATCGCCAGGCGGGTGCGAGTGAGACGGGTATAGGCGAGTCCCAACCGATTCCTGTCCTCCATATCTCCTGCATTAACGCCTTGCCTAAGACGGATATGGGGCTTACGTAACCGATCGGATCGAATATTGACATCGCGCTACTCGTTACCTGTCGCTTCGTTGGCAATTTCTGACCGTTAAGTACGTCTTCGGGCGTATTACGAAAGTTCACGTTGAAACCTAAGGTGTCACGCTTGTGATTCCATTTCAAACCTAAGGTACGTTCGCTCTCGCTCGCGCCTAACAAAGACGTTTCCTCTTTGCTATTAACTACGTCAGAAATTACCGCAGGGTGGTTCGAAGCGAACCCGCGGAGTTCGAAGGACGCGCGCATGTTTAGCTCGTAAATATCGTTTACTACGCGTCTGGCGTGCTCCTCTGACGTGTCGAGGGCGATCAACATGTCGTCCATGTACGTATTTTTAATTGTTTTTTCAGCTGCGATCGGAAACTCAGTACTATGCGTTTTTGCGTTTTCGTTTTTGACATATAACGCGGTTGTCGGCGACGCTGCCGATCCAAATATAAGCCGCTTCATTCTGTACTCTTGTGGAGGAGATGTACGGTCTTCCCCCCTCCAAACGAAACGTAACGCGTCCCGATCTCGCTCTACTATTTCGATCTGCAAAAACATCTCTTTGACGTCGGCTATTACCGCGATTTTACCTTCGCGGAACCGCACTAATACGCCAAAAAGTGACTCTAACAGGTCGGGGCCAGCTAACAGCGCGCTGTTGAGTGAACGTCCGTATGCTGTAGCAGCCGCGTCCCAAACTAACCGCATTTTACCGCGCTGTGGGTGAAATGTGGGGAAATGAGCTAGATACCATGTCCGGGGTGAGTCGGGGGGCGGGGGCGAGTTCATTTTCTCCGCGTAACCTTTTTCGAGCAAGTTGTTCATGTGTTTCGTATATTCGGCTTTCAACTTTACGTCGCGGTCTAGTTTACGTTCTAGACTGAATAGCCGCTTTAACGCTTGCGCTCGGTTATCGGGGAGTTTTTCGTCGTCAGTTCGCCATAATAAGCCCGCTCGATACCGATTCTCCCCCGGTATCTTATCACACGTGGCTTTTAATAAGTCTAGCGCGCGTTGGTCGGGATCGGCCCGAGGCAACTTTTGCGAAACGCCTAACGATTCTATGTCGAAATGCTGTTTCATAAGCTCTAGAGCTTCGTCGTCCGCGGTTTTGGGCCGTGCGTGCCCTACAAAATTTACCGCGGCGCGACGCGTTCGGTCTGGGCCGTGTAGGACCCATCCTAATCTAGTTAGACTCGCGACGGGAAGGTTAGGCGGGCCGTCTATGACTTGCCGAGAAATGATGAGGTGCCAGTTATCTTGGCCTATCACGATAGTAGGTACTGACGTCGGGTAACTTAACTCGTCCGCGATTTTCGACAAATGTTCGCACTTGTCGACTAAGTCACGTGGTACGCCTTGCGAACCTATACCTATATCGCCTATCGTGAGCACCTCCATTAACTCCAAATGTCGGCTACAAAAACCCCTAATCGCGACCTGTAGTGAATACGAATCAGGGTCTGTGACTCTGCCGCCTATTCCTTCAATTTCTAGCGTCTCTCCGCGTACACGAGGCGCGATTTTGTCAGCTGTCTCGTGCAGCATTAAAGTCATTGCCGCGCCTTCATCGAGTAGCGCGAGGGTTTGTACGGTACCTAAAGGTCCCGACACCTCCACAGGCATGACTTTAAGATACGTTTGCGGGAGTCTAATATTGTTTACAGATACGGCCGGCGTACTGTTACCGTTCGCGGGCGCGGCCGCGTTCAGTCCGTGTAACAGCTTACTGTGTCCGGCTTCGCACTGATTTACACCGCACGCGACGTATTTACACTTAAACGGCCTACGGTGATTCACGTCCAAACATCTGTAGCACAATCTAGCACCCTTCACCAGATCCCATCGCTCAGATATCGTCGCGGCTAAGAACTTTGAGCACGCACTGACTTTGTGCTCGTTCCCGCTCTTACAAATGGCGCACGTACTGCGCGAGACAGGGACGGACGATACCTGCTGTTTGGGTCTAGCTCCGGTTGACGCGGGTTTTTTTTTATTGTTATTTTCGCGTGGTTTTACTTGTGCGACAGTATGTTTACTACGCGATCTACTCTCCGTTTCGCGTGGGTAATCTTCGTGGAAATCTGACTCCGAGCCCGTGCTACAGTCGCGGGAGAACGCGGGGACGCGAGATCTAGAGGGAGCGTTGCTCGACCGCCTAGGTTCGTGTTCAAAAGATACCGTGTTCACTACAGCTCGCGATCTGGTAGCCGGTCTGCGGTTTACGCGTTTGGCTGCAGTACTAATATCGTTGAGAAACTCAGATAAAGCGGCTAAGCCGGGAGTTTCCGAATTAGTCTGCCTATATTTGGCCCATTCGTAACGCACTATCAAATTTAATTTGTCCACTATTTTGTTCACTAGTTCAGGCGCGTGCAAATATTTTTCTTGACGCAATGATTTTACGGTGGCGACGGCGTTCGCGATATGCGCGGCAAACGACGAGATATTAGCATTGTCTTCAGACAAACGCGGCATGCGTTTGATATTATGCAGCTCCGTAAGTACAATTTCCTCGGGGTCGCCAAATTGCCGTTCTAGCGCTTCCATAATTTCGTATGGATCCTGAACAGTGTACATGATCGATTTTACGGCCGTCCGGGCCTCGCCTTTAAGCGCGCGTCTGATTCTACTGACATTATTGACGGCACTAAACATGGGCGACGTGTCCTCGAACTCCGCTCTAAACGATATCCATTCGGTGATATCTCCGCCGAACGGGGGTAACTCAGGCGGCTTGTGATACATTGGCGGGTAGGTACCGTGTGGTACCTCTAAAAGTCGCGGTTGCGGTTTGCTGGCCCGGTCGGGCGCGGCGCGCGGCGCGGTCTCTTTCGGCGGCGGGATTTTTACGTTTTTACGCGCGATCTCGCGCTGTAGCGTCGCTTGTCGTTCTACCCAACTTCTAGTTCGTACCTCGGCCTCGGACTCGACACTGCCGCCGTCAGACTGCGCCTTAACTTGGGCAATCTGCAGCATTAACTTGGCAGTATCGGACTCTGCTTTGGCTACGACTAGAGCGGCTTTACGAACCTCGAGCTCTGCTAACAGCACGGTTAATTCACTATCGCGGTCCCTACTTACCGATTCGCGAACAGACCTAACTGACTCGCGAACAGACGGCGCTCGCGGCGGCGGCGCAACAACGGGTGGCACTAAAGTATTCGACCGACTGCGAACTACCACTGTATCGTTATGACGCTCGTCTGAGTGTACCGACTCATTTTCTTTCTCATCACTAGTTTTCTGGTCGCCACTGGTGCCTTTGCTCCACGTATTGGTCGCGCCGGACGTAGTATTGCCGGACGAGGGCGTAGGCGTGGGGACAGGCAGGTCCCGTTTGCGTGAGCGTAGTGATCTTCCGTCTTGCGACATCTTCTTCTTTCTTGATTTTTACGCACACAACACAACACAACACTTGACACACGCGGGGGGTCCCTAACTATATACAAATTTACCTGCCTAACGCCTATGCTCTGACGCTACCGAGCGCAGCGTCAGTGCCCCTAAGCGTGGATCCCTCGGTGCACTGAATCTCCCGCAATGGCTAAAGTGCAAGGCCTAGAGCGTTCGAAAACAGTGTGATGGTATCACCATGTGACACATGCAACTAAAGTTGCCAGGACACGTGAGTGGAGGCGAACCTACAACACTGCACGGTCCACCGGCAAGCCGGTAATGGTGGGTTACGGAAAAGGTTGGTATGGTAAGGTCTGAGCCGAAGCGAACTTCGGGGGCTCAGCGCGTTCGTTTTTCTTTGTTCTCCTGAATTAAGTATAGTTCTACTTAAAATTCAGCGCGTACTTGTTTCTTTCTTCATCCGGCTCGAAGGACCATAATGTCGAGCGTAGTTACTGTGGGGCTCGCAGATTCCGAAGTCAGGAACTCGTACACGACGGCTGGAACGCGCTGGCTGGCTGCTGCAGATTACCTCCAGATTACCGCACCATTACCGGGGCTGTGTAGGGTGTTTAATGAAAACACATTTGTTGGTTTATAAGAAAACTTTGGAGAGTGTTGGGAGGCTGGTGCCTCTGTGGCTATTGATGAGTGAGTGACAAGCACCCAGGGTGGGCGCGTATATATAGGCGCGCTCGGCGCGATCCCCACCGTGGGTACTTTAGGCCACGCCTACTCAAGGCGTGGGTGTTACGTGCAGAGTGAGAAATTGTTTTATTCATCCAATAAGCTTAGTCTATTACATATTGTTCGTAATTAAGGGAAAAGGGTATGCAATTTATTGGGGAACAATTTACACTTAAAATTATACACATAACATAATAAAATTAATAAAAAATGGACACAAGTTACATAATAAAATAAACACACAAAAGTAGATCACATAATATAAGAACGATTAAAACTAAACATGTATGATTAAAAACTAGCTATACACGACAAAAATAACAGTCAGCAAGAAAACTAACATCTTCTTACATAAAGAAATGTATGATGTCAATCTTTACCAAGAATTTTACTTACTATATTTTTCTTTACCTTTTAAATACCAACCAAGGAGTCAATTCTAATGTAATAATTTGTAATGGTTTGAACTAGTTTTGGTGATTTACGCGGATCTTATGCACGACTTTCATTTTCATTATGTTTTATCCCTTTCTTACAAATACATAAAGTCAATAAGACGGATAAAGACAAACGATTATTAGCTAATTGAAAAGCGCTTATTAATAAGGGGGTAAAACCGTAACTAGTTGTTGAATCATCGGTCTCATAATCTTTTTTTGCATATCGAATTTCAGTGTCTATGTGAAGATCACTAAATATACATGTAAAATATACGTAAGTACTCTATCACCAAATATTAATTACAATATTATTTACCGTTACGTATGCCGCAAATACCACCGTCCACTCCCGATTCTCTTAATACCGTCAAAGTCCCAGCTTTTAATAAATCCTCGCGATATTAAATCAAAGAATCCCGGGCCCGGGATCACGGAGCCGGGATCCTTGGATTAATCCTTTACCGGGCGAGGGATTTGTTGCGATTGTAATTTGACAAGTGTTTGTCATTACCGGATTTTAACGAAAACGTCGTATCGTTATTATACTGTAAGGTTACAATTTCAATTTATAATCGAAAAAATAAAGATTAACCCGTTTATTCATAAAACTTTACGGGCCTGATTTAGTTAAATTATGTTTTATCCCTTTCTTACAAATACATACGTCATAATGACAGATAAGGACAAACGATTATTAGCTAATTGAGGTGTGTAGCGCGTTTATGAATAAGGGGTTAATAGTTTACACCAGTAGGAACAGTCGACATCAAAGATAGTATGTTTTCACTTTTTGCCTTATTACAAAGGAGTAAGGTGCAAAAGTGTAAACATATTTTTGACGTGGACTGTTGTACTTAACTGTATATAGGTAAACAAGCATACGAATCGCTTGATAGTAAACATTAACCGTCGCCCATGGACACCTGGAAAACTTGAGGGGAAAACATTACTTTGCTAAACCGCGCAATTGAAAGAAAAAGAAAATTGCATGAAAATAAGAAAAAGAACAGAAGGCACAAGTAAGTTTAGGTAACGGATTAGTACTGCTTGACTAGCACGTTATTATTTTGCGGGCAAAGTAATAATTTTGTTTTAATTAATATGAATTTCCGTAAAGTATTGCCTGATTCTATTAATTACTTGAAAATCAACTCGTAGATATATATTACTAACTTTTGCCCGCGACTTCGTCTGCGTGGAATTAGTGACAGCAGCTAAAGTAGGTATAGCGCCTGGATAATGCTAATAGCAATCATTAAATTCGCGCATTGCTTACCTAAATTATTAGGCAATTCATTAACTCTTTCAATTCCACCCCCCTTTGCACCCTCTTAAGGGATGATTTCCGGCATAAAACTATCCTATGTCCTTCCCCGGGACTCAAACTATCTCTATACCAAATTTCAACTAAATCGGTTCAGCGGCTTAAGCGTGAAGAGGTAAAAGACAGAGAGACAGACAGACAGACTTTCGCCTTTATAATATTAGTATGGATTCATATCTACTAATATACTATTACATCAGCAAACCTTCAACATACCTACTATTATGAATATGAAACCTAATTAAGCCATCTGGGGCCCTTCAAATTTCCGTTCCAAGTGTGCCAACACAAACAGAAATAGCTATTTCAAATATATTAGCGGCGGCGGAAGTGGGGGGTGGGGGGAACTCATTTCCGGCGGTCTACGTCACGGGTTTTTATGGTGGAGCGCATGGGATAGATACTTGCTTTATTAGTCCTCGAAATGTATATGGGGACTCTTTTATTTCATTTTGAATAAAATCAATGGATTTAGAAATTGTGGCGAACTGCTACGAATATCTGCCAATTACTGGTAATTAAAATAAAATGAATAATGTATACCTTAATTTCGTTTATATTAGTATTTATTGAAAATTAAGATTTGGTGAAAAATGTTAGTACCAAAACACTGAAAGTTATTTCTAAACTCGCTAAGTTTTTCTATGCTCAAAAACGTTACCTATACAGAAACACATGTATACAATTGAATTCAGAGAGGCCACAGTAGACCAAAGAGCTGGCAGCTTCCTCGCTCAAAGTATCAGCCTAACAATACATCGAGGAAATGCTGCCAGCTTCCACAGGAGCTATCTTACATTTATTTTAATATTATTTTAGATTTATTTAGTCATTGTTTTAATCATTACAGGTATTTATTATTGTTAAAATGAATAAAGCCAACTGTATAAAGAAAGAAACATAGTTATTTCTGCTACATCTATACAACCAGTATACAACTTATAAAACAAAGTCCCCGCCGCATCTGCCTCTCTGAATGTTCGCGATAAACTTAAAAACTGCTGACCGGATATTCATGCGGTTTTTACCTTTCAATAAAGTGATTTTTGAGGAAGGTTTAAGTATATCATTTGTTAAGGTTTTGTGTACTTAATTCGTTTTTTTTTTTTATTGAAAATTTAACAGAAAAAATACAATATTTAGTACCTTAATCTAATGTTTCGCCAAACTGTGAGACAGTTTGTTGGCGGTGCGCTCTAAACTAATCTTAAGCTAAATAGGTACACTAATTATTAAGTGACAAGTTAAGTTATCATTAAGAACATATAAATTTACCTATATGTATGTATCCTAAATCTATCTTGCGATAATCTAACATAGTACTAATAGTGACATTTCATAACACGAACATAACAGGAAGAATTCTTATAATATTATAGCGGCACAAACGCTTTGTTAACACAAGAAAGTAGGTAGCTAGGTTAAATTTTCATATTTGTGTAGTAAAATCTGTTTAAATTTCGACTTCAATCTACCTATGTTCAATTTAGGTGTTCGTGCGGAGGGCCGGGTCGGTACTATTAAATTTAGCGCTATCTATCATTCAGTTTTACAAAGAACACTTAAATTACGGCCTAAGCCTTTGCCATGCAAATCTCAATTAAGTGAGGTCTATAAAGGGACCTTACTGAATTATCTTTGTCCAGAGATGATTACAGCCCTTTGAGGATTATAAAAGGTTTACTTAGTAATTAATTGAGTTACACACACTGTGTTTATTGCAGCTTTATTGTATTATATTAAATACATTCAATACAAACCTACATACTTTAAAATATAAACTATAGACTACTTTATTGCGGGTGTCTTTTATTTTATAAATCAAATATTGTAGGTACGTGAGTGTTGAACAAATAAAGGGGGGGCTTCTCAACTTATCTTGATATTCACATCAGTTAAGCTACTAGACTAAGTTTGGTATCGTTGTCGTATAAATCGGGGATTCCAAATTTATTTATGGGAATGAAAAAGTTTGTATGGGGAATCAATAACTGCTAAACCGATGTAGATGGAATTCGGTATGACTAGACCATACCAAATTTTGATTTACTTGAAAATTATACCAAACTTGACTTACTACAAAAACTTAACTGATTCCAGTACGGTTACCATCAGTTTGTCACTGACATAAACGCCGTCGAGAACGTAATTTACTTTCTATACATCTCGCTCGCACTCGCATATTAGTGCAAACGGGATGTATAAAAAGTAAATTACGTTCTCGACGGCGTTTATGTCAGTGACAAACTGATGGTAACCGTACAGGTGGCTCCACATCCAAAAGACATCTTAGGAACACAATGATTAATTATGCCAAAGAAAACTTTTGGTTTAGAGAAAGCCGTAATTGACCTTTTTATATCGTTAATTTAAACGCAAGTTATGAAAATAAACTTATGAGTAAGTTAAGACGAATGAGGGTCCATTTCTATAAAAACTGCTACATATGTAATGCATAATTATTTTCCATCGTATTTTCACGGAAACGTACGAACGTGTCTTGCTACTTCAGACAGGTTCGGTACAAAAAGTACTGAGGTTGACTGAAGTAGCATGACAAATATGAACAATTCTGCACTACGTCTGTACGCAATAATTATGCAAAAGTGTAATAATCCTGTAATTTTTCAGTATTTTCATGAACTCCAGGCTAGAGTCTCCAGCAATGTTCGCGGGCAGCAAATGATCCGAAGGGTGATTACCGGCCGCTGTCGCGGTAATCGCCGTTTTCCGGCGGGCCAGGAAGTGACAGCTATTACACATTCTAACTATGTTTTTCTTCCCTCCCTATGCGTATAGTTTGCATGAAAGAGATCATTTTAGGGCTAATTTTATATTTTCTTCTTTATTTTTTTGTAAAATTGTATGTTAATCCGCATTTTGTACAGTAAAACTCTTATAACTGCTACGACTACTTCTGTCGTGAAAAGCTCGATGAGTATCGTATCTTGTTCGATAAGTACCTACAGTTTAATAGCCTTCACTTAGAGATATCACGATTTTAGTAATTCTTTAAAATGATGTCAAGAAAGTTACGAACTTACATTCGGCGCATAAAGAGGGAATAAAAAGAATTAACTTACATAAATGTATTGTTTTTGATGATCCCAATCTATGACTACCTACATATATCAGAAAAAATATTGACACACTTATTAAAAATGGCAAAAAAACTTAAAAGTGTCTTAAAATACGATGAATACATCTCACTCAATACGATGCTGCCAGCCCGATGACGCCTGTGCCTTTTACGTCTCAGGTTTTTTTCCAGCCACACTTCGTCATGCAACAACAAAGTAAAGGATATAAATAATCGAAAATATCTGTATTGTGTGTTGTACTGCAGCATCGCAAATAAGATAAACGCGGCGGCGAGCCGGAAACAATTTACAAACTTTGCTAATTTTCCTATTGGATTTCCGGAATTTCATCTCTGGACAGAATTTAAACTTTCATAACAAACTGCTCGCTAGAGAGGACATTGAGAGAGTTTGATGTCTTAAGATAATTTTGAGATAAATTACATGTAGGTATAGTCAGTTGCAGAAGTAGCTATTTTGTTTAGGTTGTCAAAATGATCTTCATACTTTCTTACTCCCTTAACTGAACAACAACAGTTAATAGTTTTACAAGGGGACAAAGTTCTTATTTAACCCCTTGTAATATTGATACCCGAGTGGAATCTTGTGCGTCGCGAGAGTTTTCAGGCATGAGAGTTATACAAATTTTGCCACTGAGTGAAACACAATTTTTTTTAAACCATTTATCATTCTGTGGCTTTATTCACTGGGGCCGCAGTGTTAGAAATCATTAAATGTAAATTCTATCAACCAATACGAAGAAACAACTCAAAATTATCATCAAATTACTTGGCCATTCTTGTGCATATAATGCAACATTCTCATCAGGTTTTGAACAAAAAGAGAGCCTTGGCGACATGGTGAAGTGAAAAGTTGTTATTCAGGTTTTTTTATAACTTCGCCCGCTTAGAAACTTAAGTTTCTTATTGCATCAATGTGATTATCTTTATCTAAGATATTGGTATCATTTTATTTCCAATTTGAAGCGAACTCTCTCGGGCGTCGTCGTGCACGAGCTGTTTCTTGTCAAACTAATTTAAATATTGTTCTTGTCTTGGTATTCACTTAATATAATATTTAGCTAAATGTTTCGTGAGAGGGGGGATGTTTTGACGATGAACCGAAATAACTAAGGCTTGGATTGGTCGGCGTTAGTAATAACAACAATTTTCTTATTAGTACGACACCTTTAATAAACATTGGCCTAGTGGGTAGTGACCCTGCCTGTGAAGCCAATGGTCCTGGGTTCAAATCCCGGTAAGGACATTTATTTGTGTGATGAGCACATATATTTGTTCCTGAGTCATGGATGTTTTCTATGTATTTAAGTATTTGTATATTACATTATATCGTTGTCTGGGTACCCACAACACAAAACTTCTTGAGCTTACCGTGGGACTTAGTCAATTTGTGGAAGAATGTCCCTATAATAGTTATTTATTTATTTATTTTTAACAACCGAACAAAGGGGTGATACACATTTTATAGGCATGCTTAACTTGTTCGCGTCTTTCCTGTAGACATCGCATATTTAAGGGAATCTAAAGAGAATCTTTACATTGGACCCTTACAGGTGGCATACATTTTTTCAGTACTTTAGAGTCAAATGAGAAAAATGAGATATTTATGTAGCACAGAAGTGACCATTTTATAAAATGTGTTTGACCCAAACATTTTTTAATGTGAATCAATCGACAACATGTTTTTGTAAGGATTTTACATGTCTCTTATCATACTTATATCATACTCAATTCCTACAATCTTGTACAACATTTACAATTGTATGTATACACTCATACTCATACTCACTTATTTTTTTGACCAAAGACTTAAAAATCTAATTTATTTTAGCATTGCCTTTAGCAATTCTCCAACCGCCTTTATAAACCACCCAAATCAAAACAAACACCTACACTCACCGTAAAATCACTAATAGAAATCGCCAAATAAAGAAAAAAGTGTGAAAGCCGCCATCTTAAAACCCTGACAATACCACAATCCCCGAGTTCGATTACCAATCCGTACACATCGCATTGTGCTCTGAATAATTGCTATCGATATCGCAATAGGGGTTTAGGGGGCAGTATCTTAAGTGTATATAAACGCTCAGGGACGGTATGGATCTTATTTTGATACGACTTAGAAGATCGCTCACGCTTATTAGAGTATGCGAAATGAAGTGAATGTCGTGCGTGACATATGCGTGCCAATCACCTAGACGATTGTCAAGGTCGTATCAAAATCAATACCAGTTTATTGTTAAATTTAAGTCGTGCTCCATCTAAAATTTCAGGCAGACTTTAAACTATGAAGTCCCGGATTTAAGAAAAACGCCAAAGAAAATACAATTTAAAAGAGTCATTTAAATTAAAATGATGTTTTATTGTAGAATGATAATGTCCTTAAAATTTGCTTATTCCAAATCCAAACATAAGACGATGTATGTATTTGTTTTAATTTTGAATAGACCCTTAATCTTTTAATAACACCCACCTTATTTCCCCCAGTTACCCCAGACTAGTTCATATATTAATAAAGATAAATACTTATAGGTAGTGGTCCTAAAATTCTTTTTTTTTATTTAACTTGAAAACAAGAAATGGCGAGACGACCTGACCTGCTAGCATGAGTTGCATTCTCGCGCGCGACTCCATGTTACATCTAACGCTCGAGAACGCAACTCATGCTAGCCGGTCTGTACGGTTACCATCAGTTTGTCACTGACATAAACGCCGTCGAGAACGTAATTTACTTTCTATACATCCCGTTTGCACTAATATGCGAGTGCGAGCGAGATGTATAGAAAGTAAATTACGTTCTCGACGGCGTTTATGTCAGTGACAAACTGATGGTAACCGTACTGGACTCATTTTGTGGCGACTGACGTGCATGGCGGCCGTGACGAGTGGCGGAAGACAGGGGAGGTCTTTGCCCAACAGCGAGACACATTATATGCTATGAAAAATCCTCAAAATACTGTCACGAATATTATGACTGGACGACTATCGTTCCCGAGATATCGCCGCGACGTCTATAGGACGGTTTGAAAAGGTGACTGGGCCAGACGGAATGAGATGTCGCGCGAATATGAAATGTTTTGTCCATGAAAGGTGAGCGTTGCGAGCACAATAGTCTGGTATTATGTACATCTGTATTTAGGTTACTGGTGTATTGTGGACGGCTTGTGATGAGAAGCTGTACGATATCTAATAATCTATAGTATTTATATTTAAGGATTGTGATTAGGATTAGAAAGTAATAAGACGTTTTCGGGCGCCTGTCTATGTAAATTGTTCATACATAGAAAAGAGAGCGAGTAGAAGTTTTACATACAAAACTTCTACTCTTAGTTTCTTTGTATTACTTATTCTCTTGTTTCTTTCTTATATAGTGAGATCATAAAGTGACATGAAAAAAGCATATCATCATTTATAATTACAAGTCAATACGTGGGTAAACATTAAGGCTGGCGTCCACTAGACTCGCCGAGTCGAGTCGAAACGCGTAGCCGCAGAAATTCGCCTGACGAGCAATACGCGCGGAGAGTCGAATCGGCGCGCCGCGGCTATTCGTCAATGGACGCAGTTGCATAGAAAATATAGGAGGCGAATTATTGCGATTCTATTCGATTCGCCTCGGCGAGTCTAGTGGACGCCAGCCTTTAGCTGCATTATAATAATCTTAAATCAAATAATTACTACAATGTAACAGATATTTGTAGTCTCTATGGTTAATCGGTCTACATACAATAGGTAAACCTTATATCACGTGAAAACTACTGGACAAACTCAAATAAAATTTTACATACGTTGTTAAAAACGCGATCGAAACTGGTATGCTGAAATAAAAACTTTTTCTATGAAATACTTATCAAGTAAGTATCTTATTCTATAATACGTTCCACTAGGTATTCCAATCCATCATTTCCATAGCAAATAGCGTTCAATAAAACCCCTGCAGATCTGCCGTGAATACATTAATACCTCGAGAATTCTTTGCGACATGATTCAATTGGATAGGACTCTGGCTAGCCGATCACAGCAGATGATTCGCTACTTGACTTGGCTGAATTCACATACTCTGTATCTTTAGGTATTTAAATAAAAGTAAACAAAATCCTACCTAAAACAAATATCCTTAGGGCGATTGTGCACTACAATGAATTTTACTGTCCGGCAGTCCGAGTTTTCATGGTCCGATATGGCATGAAAAAAACGGATGATTGGCTTATGCACTTGTCCGTCTTTTGTCTTTTTACTCACAGGTGCGGCGCAGTGGCATGAAAAAACCGGATGATTATTGGCCTGTGCACTTGTCCGTCTTTTTACTCGCAGGTGCGGCGCAGTGGCATGAAACACCCCCCCCCCCCCCCCCCCTAGCCCGCCCCCGCCCGGCCAAGCCATGAATAATACTAATTCCAGACGCAGTGCACAAGCATAAATACGTTTTTCATAGCTGTCATCTCGGACCGGAAAAAAACTGTCCGGAATGGGGAAAAGTAAAATGTCGGACAGTAAAATTACGTCTAGTGCACAAGCTACTATAATTATACATTTAGTGGCGTGCCATATCGGACCGTAAAAACTCGGACTGCCGGACAGTAAAATTCATTGTAGTGCACAATCGCCCTTATGCTAGTTAAGGGTAGATGAAAACATTACATGATCAAATAATATTGGTTAAAGTCAAGTCGTTCAGTGACTGATCCAGGCGGTTTTGTATTTGGTCGGGTAATCAATAAATGTTATAACTACCAGAAAATGTACAAATTGTTTGTTTTTTTTTTTACTTTTATTTAAATACCTAAAGATACATACTATAGATACGAATCCGTACGCCGCTGCGGAGTAGAACAACTTTTATTTTATGATATGGGAAAGATGAATCAGCTGATGATAAGGTATTAGTGTTGCCAATGGACACCCGCAACACCAGAGGGGCTGCAAGGTCGTATCGGTCACGAAATTTACAACTGTATGATTTGCATAAACACACCGGCACCTGGATTAAGTTTTTAATTTCTTGTTCCGAAACTGTTGTGGATATTATTATTTTATTATATCATAATTATAGTAAACAGTAACATTTTTGATCCCAAATATCCATAGTTTCCTGTGAATTTTTCCCGAAATTTTCGACAACTTTTTCACCTGTTTGCATAGTTTTCGCAGCACATCTGTAAGGCGGAGCCGTGTGGGTTCGTGAACTCTTACAGCCACTAGTTAAATATAGTTAAGTTTGAAGCAGCTGTCTGCCTAGGGCTGTAGTTCATGCAGCGGTGCAATTGTGACCTGGAATTACCCCGTCCACGATTTAAGTGATTCCTGTTTCATTACCGGAGTAGTCGCCATCTTGGAGCGGTATTATAATTCTTACAAGCTTTGAAATTGATCTGATCTAGATACATACAAATATGTATAGATAAAAGAGGTCACGTTTTTTTCTTTGGCAGTCTGCCTCTTTGACAGTTATGAAATGTTCATTCAAATATCTACGTGATGTCTCCCCTTTTGCACACTTCAATCTTTAAGCACAAGCGTCATTTTAGATGTGTGGGTGAGGGCACTGATGTTTAGTGCAGATTTTTTTTTCGCAATTGCGTGGGTAAGCCCCATTGTTGGTCAGGCGAGACGCACAACTATCAGGCTCCAATTTCACCACGGTGACAGGTGCGACAATTGTAAAACATCACTGTTACTGACGTCACAGGCATCCATGGGCTACGGTTACCGCTTACCATCGGGCGGGCCGTATTCCTGTTTGCCACCATCATTGTTTTATTTAAAAAAACTTTATTATATCGAAAAAAACAGGCCCCTGTTTCACCAACGTGACAGGTGCGACGAATTGTAAAATCACTGTTGCTGACGTCACAGGCATCCATGGGCTACGGTTACCGCTTACCATCGGGCGGGCCGTATTCCTGTTTGCCACCATCATTGTATTATTAAAAAAAACTTTATTATATCGGATAAAAACAGATATTTCTCCTGCGAGGTTTCTGACAATTGTCACAAGAAACACTACAATTGTCACGAAATTCCGACATATAACTCATTACCTGTCAAGAATTACCTACAATTCTTCTAAATCTTTGACAATTGTCAGAAACCTCGCAAGAGAAATATCTGTTTTTATCCGATATAATAAAGTTTTTTTAAATAATACAATGATGGTGGCAAACAGGAGTACGGCCCGCCCGATGGTAAGTGGTAATCGTAGCCCATGGATGCCTGTGACGTCAGCAACAGTGATTTTACAATTCGTCGCACCTGTCACCGATGTGAAATTGGGGCCAGATATTTCTCTTGCTAAGTTTATGACAATTGTCACAAGAAACACTACAATTGTCACGAAATTCCGACATATAACTCATTACCTGTCAAGAATTACCTACAATTCTTCTAAATCTTGACAATTGTCAGAAACTTCGCAAAAGAAATATCTGTTTTTTCCGATATAATAAAGTTTTTTTAAATAATACAATGATGGTGGCAAACAGGAATACGGCCCGCCCGATGGTAAGTGGTAACCGTAGCCCATGGATGCCTGTGACGTCAGCAACAGTGATTTTACAATTGTCGCACCTGTCACCGTGGTGAAATTGGGGCCAGATCAATATCCAGTCAAGATGAGATTAATGAAAGACAAATGCCATACTTCTTAGTCATTATTGGCGCGGCGACTAATTTTGCCAAGTGATGCGATCTGAGTTTATTCTTTTAACTACGTGAGCGTGAACTCAAAACGAAACTATCAGCATTTTACCTGACTACGGAAACGAAATACCTAGAATAGGCTACATTCCTACTAGTCAAATCAGCTTCTTTTTTAGAACTGTCAAAACGATTTGCTAATATGGAATTTATATGAAAACGAATGTAGTGACGTCACGGTAAACTCACCTACTTTTTATATTTCAATCCGATTTATTAAATACAAATTGTGTTTAAAAATAGCTGCTATCTATGTTTTTCTAATAATTATCTGGTGCTTTATTTCGTGCACGGTTTTAAATAATTTATTTTAAGTACAGGAAACATCCCTATAAACGTATATGTTTTGGTTGTAAATAAAAAAACCAACGAAACAAAATACATATAAGAAAAACCTGCAAAGAAGTAAGTGCAACGAAATGGCCTCATCTCAGCATTTTGCTGGCAACCTCCAGCACTGATCTTCCTATGAAACCTTTAAGTTAATAAAATTACGGCAGGTAAGAGCAACAAGCCATAATAAAATAATCATAAAATAAAGAGAAATAAATAAAGATATAGGTACAGGAAAAAGATGCAACATAATTATCTTTTAAATGTACCTATAAATAAATAACGACCTAATTTTATTGTTTTTTTACTTATTGCCGTGTCTATGTATATTTAATGTGTCCAATATTTACACGTAATACCATGCACTCAGTCTCTATATAAAAAAACTGTTATGATCAATTTGTATTAGGTAGCATAGGTACATCTAGATCTATCTACTTTGCACTACACATTTACACGATTTCTTTTCTGTCTCCAAAATCCTCACAAAACACAACACGTTTTAATAAAACCCCGTTATATCACAATAAAATGGCGAACAAGAGCACAATAAAGACGTTTTCGTTTCGCTTTGATTTCTCCGGCCATATTTGATTTGTTCGCGGAAACTAAATAAATCCAGGGAAAGAAATAATGGGAGCAGTTGCAAAAATCCGAGGTTTTCGCTAGTGTTGTGTCGGTTGCGGGATTCCTAACTGTGTAAAGTTGTCACTTTTAAAGGTGACGCGCGGGTGTCTAATGCAGCTGCATAATTGGCCTGATGACAAATTTTGAAATCCCTTTTATTATTGTCGGTACACTTGTACTGGTTCCGAAAAACACAATATTTCAGCTATACTCATAAGATTTAACATAAATAATTGCATTTTTTTATAGCTAGTTTAAACCTCGCGCGAAAACGCCTCGCAAGCCATTTGTGACGTCATTAATTAGTTGGTGGAAGGGTGATAGACATTGTTTACATACTTACAGTTACGAATTTTCCCTTGAATCCGAATGATATTGTAAATTCAGCACCATATATCATAATTAGGGATGATAAATACATTACAAACATTAATCACAATAACTAATTTTATACAAAAACTCTCACACGGTTGCAATTTAAGATGAATTATTTAGATACATGCAATTTCTGAGTGAAAATCACCGAGCGCCGGTTTTACTTTTTAATTTTTAATTTTTTCTGGTTACGACAGCCAACATGGCAATGATAGTTCCATTCAGCCAAATAATTAAAAAAGATTTTTGGTGATATATCATATTATTTAGCATTTTATTTATTTAATAACACATAAATATTTACTTTACATCGTGTAATAATATTTTCTGGACGTAATAAATGTTTAGTGGCGAAATAACATTTTTTTTGAACCTCCAATCCCTTTGGTGAGGATGTATGGATTACGGTCAATGAGGTTGTCTATGCTGCTCTAATAAATACGTCATGGATTGATGACGTCACTCCTTAGGCCGCTTCTGATTGGCGTTTCAGTCAAAATGGCTGATTGGAGAATTTTGCACTTTTATTTTATTGAATATATTAATAATCCTAATGTTTATACTGAGATTGGGCCATTTTTTAGAACCATATTAACATATTATATGTTTCTTTGAAACTATTATTTCCATGATTCTTTGTTACTGTCATCAGGCCAATTGCCACGGTGTCGTTGTTCTTGTAAATGAGTGACATTCGCCGAATTACTACCTACCCTCACTCATCTTATCAAGAAAATTGAGAGATACAGCGAGGGCAACAACGACGCCGCAACAGTAGTAGTACAGGTGCATACATTCCAACGTCACCTTTACATTATCGCCGCCGTCACGTGTCGCCGAAAAAATTTTTAGCTTGTAAGGTTTTTATAATAATAATATGTATGCTAGTTTTAAGGTATTTATCTATGGGCCAATAGTTGCCTGAAAATAAAATATTTTCATTTCATTTCATTTAATTATCGCAGTGGCAATAAGGAGGGAGTGACAAAAGTAGTTGAATTCATTTAATTATTTAATGAGCTGACCAAGTGGCAGATAAATAATTATAATAACAATATCACTAAGCATTAAGTTAAGTAGGAAAAAAATCTTACAAAAAAAATGTTACAACCCGAGTTTTCTTATTGTTAAAACGAGCAAACGAATCGCCCGATGGTAGGAAATTACCTGCAACACCAGTTGACCACCAAGATGGGAGTACACTCATTACTTGTAGGTCTAAAGGTACGTAGGTTGCCCTGAAAGTTTCGGGAATTGCATACTTAGGAACGTATATTTGACATGTGTTATACCTCTTTGTTACAAGCATAGTCTCATTATTCGAAAACACT
Organism: Cydia splendana; assembly: GCF_910591565.1. NCBI lineage: Eukaryota > Metazoa > Arthropoda > Insecta > Lepidoptera > Tortricidae > Cydia > Cydia splendana. Next base: position 19,117,233 of record NC_085974.1, read on the forward strand.
GGCCACTTAGAAAAAAAAAACAATGTTCTATTTTCAATTGTTTTTTAAAGTCGTTGAGTCGCTGGTGAAAATGGAGCTGTCCCGCGAAAGTTTTAGAGCAATGATTTATTATGACTTTAAAAGTGGATTAACACAACAACAATGTGGAGACCGATTGACTATTGCTTTTAGTAGTGAAGCACCTTCGAAGACGACAATATACAGGTGGTATTCGGAATTTCAACGTGGCCGTGTGTCTCTTGCGGATGACGTACGTGAGGGTCGACCGAAAACTGCCGTTACCGATCAAAACATCGATGTTGTTCGCCAACTGATAAAAGAAGATAGGCATGTTACATATCGGGAAATTCAGGAGACTTTAGGCATTGGAATGAGTCAAGTACAAGTTATTTTACAGCAAGAGTTGGGCGTGCGGAAGTTGTTTTCCCGGTGGATTCCTCACTTGTTATCTGACGACCAGAAAACGGTCCGTGTCAATTGGTGCCACAAAACCCTAAAAAGATTTAATGGAGGAAGCTCAACTGCCGTTTTTAGTATTGTGTCAGGTGACGAGTCATGGATTTACGCATATGAGCCTGAATCCAAAAACCAATCTCGAGTATGGGTTTACGAAGACGAGCCGAAGCCAACAAAAGTTGTTCGTTCTCGCAGCACGATCAAAAAAATGGTAGCCACGTTTGTCTCCAAATCGGGTCACGTGGCGACTATTGCTCTTGAAGATCGAAGAACTGTCAATGCCGATTAGGGTAGTAAACGAAGCAAGTTGTTGTATGGAGACCCATGCATTAATTCCTCAGTCGATGAAATTTTGCTTGGTTATTGTATAGTATGAGCCGAAACTAACATTATAAATATCCAAAAAAAAAACCGGCCAAGTGCGAGTCTGACTCGCGTTTCTAGGGTTCCGTACATAATTCCGACTCACGCTTGACTGCACATTTCTAATAGGTTTTCCTGTCATCTATAGGTAAAGAACTATTTTGTGTATATTTTTTGAAAATTTTAGACCCAGTAGTTTCGGAGATACAGGGGGAATGGTCATTTTTTGGCTATTTGTATTTTCTTAAATAACTTCGAACCTATGTATTTTTAAATTATACAAAAAATATGTCCATCTTTGGGTTACTAATTTACATATGTGTACCAAATTTCAACTTAATTGGTCCAGTAGTTTCCGAGAAAATAGGCTGTGACAAACAGACAGACAGACCCACGAGTGATCCTATAAGGGTTCTTTTTTTTCGTTTTGAGGTACGGAACCCTAAAAACACTCCTAAGTTAGGTATTTATACGTAAACATACAAAGCTGTTTATTTATTTAACCGAGTAATTCCTCCGTCCGAAATTTTTTTACCAAATAAGTTATTGGTATTTCTGCTGGGATTTTTTTTATTGTTATGTCATATATTGTTGCAATACGTTACATGAATATTTCCGGTGGAGACGAAAGTTTGAACGGAGCATTTTTCCGTAAAAAGATATTAACGATTTAAGACTTTAGGTATTTACTTAAATACTATTACTATTATTCTTTGGATATTTATACAATACTTTTTATTTATTGATACTTTATCATACTGTAAAGTTTTTTCTGGCTGAGGAATTACTGCGGGGTCCACTACCTTTATTTACTACACTAGATTGGTATATAGGCGTTTGTTTACCGATTGTTTTTGCTGAACTGCGAAAAAATAACCCTAACCGCCGTATTATACTACACCATGATAATGCCAGCCCTCATACTGCTCAGAAAACAAACGACTATCTGAAGGGCGAAAAAGTCGAATTACTGGACCATCCTCCGTACAGCCCCGACCTAAGTCCCAACGATTTTTTTACTTTCCCGAAAATAAAGAATCGGTTGCGTGGTCAGCGTTTTCAGACCGCGGAAGAAGCAGTCCACGCTTATAAAATGGCCATTTCGTCAACCCCCAGTTCAGAGTTCAATAACTGTTTTGAAAACTGGTTTCAGAGAATGAAAAAGTGCATTAAACACAAAGGAGAATACTTTGAAAAACAATAAAAGTACTTTTATTTCATTTAAACGCGTATTTTTTCCAATTCCCGAAACTTTCAGGGCAACCTACGTATATCGCTCCGAATACACCAGGGGCGATTGTTCATTCCACAGTTCAGCTACAGTCGTGTTTGGTCCGCTTACCTGTTTTACCATTCTTAGAAAAATGTACACCGGAAAATATTTCTATGACACATCACTAGTTTCGTACTTTCGTTTGAGGAAGTTATTGTCTTTTTATTACGTCTTTTTGTTGCGTATCCGCCAAGGACGCCGTAATATATCATCGATCACTTTTATTTGGCTCGTAATACGTACAAATAGAATCATGAAGCCTGTTTTGCTTTTTTGTGATCATAGTATCATTACCTAATGGTAACTAATATAAGAGCATATGAAACGCCTGAAGTGGAAGTGGGCTGGTCATGTGGCAAGAATGACAGATGAAAGGTGGACACAACTTGCTACTACGTGGCCGGGCCCAAGGGCTAAGAGAGGCCAAGGACGCCCTAGAGATCGCTGGGTCAAAGATATTAAAAAAACTGCCGGAGAAAACTGGATACAGAAAGCCCATTCAAGATCAACTTGGAAACTGTTGGAGGAGGCCTTCACCCGTCAGGGGCCTTAATTACCATTAATATATTACAATTTACAAATTTATATTCATTATGTACTAGTTAAGGTAGATTAAGGATGAAAATAAAGGCTTAATTATTATTAATTATTATAATTATTAAGTAATATAAGTAATAGGGAAATCAAATTGTTTACAATTTATTAAGGATTATTTCTTACCTTGACACATTTTTCCTAACTCTAATACTTTCCCCAAAAAAAAACTATCAATCAGGACATATTTCATGCTAAAAGGGGTTGCGTCAGGGGAGGGGATGGGACACTAGTGTGTATAAAGCAACATACCCAAAGGAATCATACTACATTCATTTCAAGCTGGCTATAATTTGTTTAAAAAAAACACACTTTGACTGAATCACTATGAAAAAAGGCGTTGCTGCGTAGTTTCGCCAACGTTGCGTCGAGCAGCAGCCAGCAGAGCGGCCCTAAATTTTTTCAATTAAGTACTTGAAACCCTAATGTTACCAAGAATATATAGGAAACTTGTAGGATTTACGTCTTCTACTCGTACAATTGCCCGTATAAGGCTTAGGCCAGAAAAGGGAAACCTTTCTCGACATATGTGGGACGAAATCCTATTCGATCCTACCTTTCGATACTAAATCCTCAGAAGTATAATACACTTGAAGCATACAAATCCCTACAAATGTACACTAGCTCAATACTAGCAGAGACGAATTTAAAATAGTAAAGACTAGCAGTGTATCACATGATTTAAATAAGTTTTTGTCAAAAATTTCATTTTTGGTACAAGCTTTTATCGCCGACTGTACTTTTCTTACGACAGGCAACTAATACTCAACGAGACAATTCTAAAAACCCCTAACACAATTAGGTTGCGTTGTTTCATCACAGAGTTCCTATGGCCGCCTCCTGTCTCCATCATCAGATCAGCTCGATGGTACTATAATATTGCATTATCATCCGATTTATACATGCATGCAAACTTTCAGCTCAATCGGAAAACGGTAAGTGGATCAAATTTAACTTGCAAGATTTGATTACAGATAGACAGACAGACAGCGGTCAGGTGAAACTAAATAAAAGCTTGTAAAAAGAAACAATTTTACTTCTCGTCTGTGTATGATAAAGATTCTGCCCAATTTATTTTGGTCATCTTTTTTTTTCGAGAATACATTTTCGGCTCTAGACGACAACCAAGGTTTAGAATCCATGGTTTCAAGACGCCACACACATACGAAAGGAAATATAAAGTCACTTAATATACGTTATTGAATACATCGGCTTATTTATTAATTTTGGCTACCTATTTGTTACGTTGGCAACATTAAAAAACACAGTAAGCTCACCACTTGACAAAACTCACTAATTGCATAAAAATAACTAAACGAAATCACCCCTGCTTGTTATGTTACTATGTAGTACGATTCACTAGCTCTGAATGTTTGGTAAATAGTAATAACTAAGTTTTGCTCGTTACCTGACCATGTAGTTTGCATGGAGATCAACAGTCTAAATATTCATCTATCTCATACCCCTAATACTTTTCAGTTAGCTTAAAGGTAACATTCCTTTTCTGAACGCAGCTGCACTACTGGTACTGAACGCGTCGCTGTTACTGTCAATTTCCATAGTAAAATTGACAGTAGTGCAGCTGCGGTTGGAAATGGACTGTTACCATAAAGCTATTAGGTATTACGTAGGTATTACTTCTGCCGTAAGTGTAAAGCCGATTTTCTTCCATTTACTGAAATGAAATTGATCTCATTCTTGAAGATTATTAAATACTAAATGAGTTACCGAAGACGGTTTTTTATCAAAATGTTTTTACTTGGTTTTCTTTGTGTAGTCAGGTCACCCACAAGTCACATGTTAACTAATTGTCTGTAGATTTTGATAAAAATTTAAATTACTTGGCGGAGGTTCCGTAAATTCAGGAACTTAGGGTCAACATGTGATGCTCCTCAGCTAGCAAGCGTCCATGTACGACGCTATTGTAACCGCTTAGCATTTTTGTGATCAATAAAAATCAATGCGACTATGACTATTTTAGTCACTTGATTACCATAGCTTAAATTTATACATTAACACCAAATTATAAACGGAAATAGATGTCATACACTAAAGAATATCTGACTAAGCCCCCCAGTGGAGGAGGCCGGTTTCAACCCTTAACTTACCGATATTCCATATTCCGTATTCCATAATTCAGTCCTCTCGGTGGGTGCTGCTAAGTCCCGGAGATTTACCGCCAGACGTCGGAGAGTGACGGGAGCTTTAGCTGACAGCAGGTGGTCTAACCATGCCGTAATATACATACATCTATCTAGCCTAGGTCTCCATTTTCAAGCACTAACTGTGAATGAGCAGCGATACGATAGGCACCTATATAGGCTCTCCGAAACATGTCGTGCGAGTGACTAAAATACGCGAGTTAATTTCAATCTCAGAAAGAAATAAACACATCAAATTTTAGGTACTCTAATCAAATCTAAGTAACAATCCTTACACCCAAAAACCATTACCTACCCGTGTGCACCAATAATGAACACTAAATCATAATTACCCGTCTCCAGTCACCCCGCGTAATTATCTTCACGCTCCATTTGTCTCATTAACGGTCCAACAGACCCCTAAACGGGCCCCATTGTGGACCCCAGGGGTCCGGATTTGTCACGGGTCTAATGGCGGGTTAGGGTGATTGCGATTGCAGATTTGGCGAGTTGTGCGATTTGTTGGATATCTATAAATTGGTATGAATGTTCAATTGTAAGTACGAGTAGATCAAAACTTCAATTACACCTACTTTTATGTATAATCTCGATTATTAAGCTTCCAAAAATATGTCCGATTTTTTTCGCTCCTAACTTATGATTAATTAAAAATCGAAAATTTATCAAGACGATTGTCAAGGTCGTTTTATAATCAATTCGAAATCATCAGACGTACCTCTTCTGTTTTTAATAACAGGTTATGAAAAAGATATAATATATTACTCAAACTCAAACTCGAAATATACTTTATTCATGTAAGCCTAGCAACAAGCTCTTATGAATCGTAATTAATCTTAATCTAATTACCAGAGCAATTTATTGATGTTAATATTATTCCATAATAACATTGGATTATTATACAGATCAAATTTAACACTAAGAATTTCACAAAAGGATCGTTAAACAAAAAAATGTATAAAAAAGACTAGTCTAGAATTTCTGTAATAAAATCTAAATGTCAAAAATAACATATTTAACAAAGGAAGTACCTACATACATCGGAATATCCATTTCCTCATCAATAATCAAATATACCTAATAAATAAATAATCATTTCGCATAACAACTAATCCCACGTTGTATTATCATTCATGTAGTCTTGTGTGGTATAATAAGCTTTAGAAATGAGTTTACGCTTTACATAATTCTTAAATTTATTAATAGATAATTCAGTAATATGGTTTGGAAGTTTATTATAAAATCTTACACAATTACCCATGAATGATTTTTTAATTTTATCGAGCCGAGTGAAGGGCACTGCGAGCTTATGTTTATTTCTAGTATTAATATTATGAATTTCACAATTTTTCCAAATGTTTACAATATTTTTATGTACATACAGAATATTCTCAAAAATGTATTGACAGTGCACTGTCATTATCTGCCGTATTCGAACATCAAAATATTCACAAGAGACGACACGTAAATACTAGATCCATTCTAGATACGTTATAGTTTAGATATCAACTAGTTCTCTTTTGCAGCGCAATTCGGGCAACCAATGTCACTTTTACGTTAGATAGAGTAAGATATCTATTAGATGTGAATTGGATCTCTAAGTCAACACTATCTCCAGAATCGCGCAAATGTCAAATTTGACAGGTTAGATCTTAAACATATCGTTCTCGTATCTTGGTGATGTGTAAAAGATGTCTATTTCAAAATCCGAATCGGGCCCTATGTCAATTTCCTTAAATTTATCTCTAAGTGATTAGTTATGGATATGATATGTCACTGTGAAAAGTGACGTTTCTGGTTGAAAAATGTCACTTTTGACACTGACAGATCATATATATACCTAATTATTAAAATCAGAATACGCCTGCATATCAAGTTGTTGAATCATCCTTCAGGGTTTAAAGCTTTAAAAATAGATACATTTTGTTTTAAAACCAAAACGGTCTGCACTTTAGCAACAAATTTTGAACAATATTTCGCTTATAACCTGCAAAGTGCACACACGGTGTAATCCTACCCTGGCAATTTCCCGTCAGCTTTAGGCCGTCTGGCGACTTGGCGAGACGGGATAGCCTAAATGATTTTGAAAATGATATAACACGGTGTTTGGATACAAATATTGAAGCTTTTTCGATGGCAAATATTTGGCTCTAAATATGCTTCGGATATTGAGGTAGCCACGACACAGGACGGGATACTCGTAGCCTAAAATTATTTTGAGAATAATGATATTACAATGGTGTTGTTTTAGTTGTCTATAAACTATATATTTATGATATAGAAAGCAAACGAGTTAACGAAAGTAATCAATTTCCTGCCTGCCTGATAAGTGATTTTGATTGATTTTGATTTGATTTGATTAGGTACCGTCGCCCAGGTACTTGCAACACCAGAGAAGTTGTAAGTGCGTTGCCGGCATTTTCTTAAAGGTTTGATGGTCGTATCGGTCCGGAAATACTGCGATACAGTTTATTCCGCAATTAAGCTATGCGAGCGAAATGAAAAAAGTCTAGAATTTAAATTAAAAGGATTTTCACTGATTATACAGACAAATAACAATAGGACAATTATTAGTTAATTAATAAAAATTATTAGGCATGTGTTTAATGGAATACACAATTCTTATACACAAAAAAAACCTAAAAATATTTTTAAACTTCTAATTTCTTTTTCGACGGCCGGTCCTAGAACAATATCCCCGCCTCCAAAAAGCAGACGCTATCGGACAGGAGCCGGCACGGTGGCCTAATCCTGCGCCGGCAATTTAGCGCCAGCTTTGCCTGCACTGGTGGTCTATGTTCAAGGATATGGCGGGAATAGCCCTTTACTGAGTGTTACTGCCCGAATCTAACTTTAAAATACGTCAATTAATAGATCTAGAAACGATATATTATGGATAAGATGTGTCAGTGTCAAATGTGACGTTACTTCAAACAAATACATCAATCCATAATCCAAACCACGTGAAACGTTGATCCATATCGATTCTAGATCTATTAACTGGCGTATCTTAAAGTTCGAATAAGGCCGTTAGTCCTTAGTCATATTTTGTAAGGTGTGAATTTATAGGTTATATTTACTACTATGAGATCAATATATACCTAAGTTACCTAAGTTATTATATTTTATTAGAGATTTATAGATTATAGCATCTAACACCAGCTTGTTTCCTCAGTAGCCATGAGTTGACGTTTACGTTATAAATAAATAAATAAATTGAATTAGGAATTAGGAAATTACCGTCCTATTACATTAATCCCAGTCGTGTCAAAAATTTATGAACGAGCCATGTACAACAGAATCGAACGTTTCTTAGACAAATTTAACATCTTAAAGGACGAGCAAAACGGTTTTCGGAAAAAAAAGTCTACAACATTAGCGTGCTTTAAGTTAAATAACTTAATTACGGACTGTATAGACAAAGGCATTCCAGTTGGGGTATTACTTTTGGATATGTCCAAAGCTTTTGATACCGTCTGTCACCGCCGACTTTTAGACAAACTCCAACGCTATGGAATTAGAGGACCCGCATATTCCTGGATTCAAAGTTACTTGTCTGAAAGAAAGCAGTGTACTCAAATTGAGAGGGTTCAAAACAATAAGCTGAAATCGTACAAGTCCCAGTATAAAGTTAATACATACGGAGTGCCACAAGGCAGTATTTTAGGCCCGTTATTGTTTTTAATATATATCAATGACTTACCTGAATGTATCCGACATGATTGCGTCCTATTTGCTGACGATACCACGATATTAATCAAAGGTACCAATACAGACTCATATGAACGCGAGGTAAATACTGCATTGAACGATGTCATCGGTTGGCTTAGCGAAAATCATTTAAAGGTAAATCTTAGCAAAACAAAATTTATCCAGTTTAGATCATACAAAGCAGCGCCACAGACAATAAAAATTTTACATGACAACATCGAAATAGAAGAAGTAGAAGACTCTGTATTCTTAGGCATAACTTTAGACACTCACTGTAACTGGAAACGACATGTAGAAAATGTATGTAAGAAAGTTAATAAATTTATATATGTATTATGGAGACTCAAAGAAACGGTTTCGCAAAAAACAGCTCTTGTAACATATCATGCTTATATCGAGTCCATTTTTAGATATGGGATCCTCTTATGGGGAAACTCAGTTGAAATAGAACGTGCATCTGTAGCCCAAAGAAAGTGCATTAAAACTATTTGTGGTAAAGGTCGCAGAGAATCGTGCCGACTTGATTTTGCAAAGCTTAACTTATTAACACTGACAAGCCTATACATTTACGAAGCAGCTGTCTTTGTGAAGAAGAATCTAGAACTCTTCCCGCCATTTAATAATATAAATAATAGACCTCTTCGACAGTACCAAATGACACTACCGCCCTATAACCTTAAAATAAGAAAAAAAGGCGCATATCACATGTGTATACAAATTTTTAACAAAATTCCTGCAAACATAAAGACGCTACCATTTAACGAGTTCAAATTTAAATTGAAAAATATATTGTGTAATGCAAGTTTTTATAACATTGATGAATATTTTAATTATAAATTCTAACTATTACTTACTTCATTGTGACATGTTAACGTTTGATACTATAAATTCTAATTTTTACTTCATTGTGACATGTAAACTTTTGACATCATAAATCCTAATTTAATTATAAATTCTAACTATTACTTAATTATGACATGTAAACTTTGACATTATAAATTCTAATTCTTACCTAATTTTGACATGTAAACTTTTGACATTATAAATTTTAATTTTTACTTCATTTTAACATGTAATCTTTTTACATAGGTAAGTAAGACAATTAGATTTAACTATAATAGATTGATGAACTTAGGCGCTGAATTTGAATGACTAACTGACTGTAGAACTTGGTGTTTGTATTTAATAATTTAAATTTTGATAATATTTTAATAAACGCGACATTTTTGTAACGTATTTTCCTTTGACATGCATGAACTATGTCAATACAAATAATTTTCACATGCCATAAGGCCGAACATATCATGGGTCAATATGTACACTTAATAATATCTACTGTACCATATGTTCTCGTGAATAAACTTTCATTTCATTTCATTTCATTTCATTTCAAATAAAATAAAATAAAAAATAAAATAAAAATAAAAAAGCCTTTATTTCTAGTCATTTGGAGAGAAATGTAAGAAGGTTCATCGATTACATAATCTTATCTAGTTTTTTAGTATTACATTGCATTGTTTCTTATGTCAAAGTTATAATTAAGTACAAGGTGTATGTCAAGAAAAGCTTACATTGTATTTAGGTATTTACACTGATATAGTTAGTCGGACCAGAACCCCTCATCGGGTGAAGGCCTCCTCCAAGGACTTCCAGGTTTCCCTATTTAATGCAGTATGTTTCCAATTTATACCGGCTATTTTCTTAATGTCATCCGCCCAGCGGCTATTTGGTTTGCCTTTACGGCGTTTTCCTGTGGGCCCCTAACAGCTACTACCTGTTAAGGTCCATCGAGAGTCTGAAAGCCTGGCAACGTGTCCAGCCCATCTCCATTTTTGAGTTTTGGCATGCTTTAAAGCGTCTATTAATTTTGTTATTGCTCTTATATTTATGTGCGGTATTTTTTGCACTCTTCTAATGTTTGTTAGGCTTCTTTCCATTGCTCTTTGACATGTAATTATTTTTGATTTTATTTTTGTAGTAAGCACCCAGGTTGGACTAGCATACGTCAATGAAGGCAAAATGCACATATCCATAACTTGTATTTTTACTTTCATGTCCATATTACTTTTTAAAATTTCTTTTAGGCTCCAGAACTTATTCCGAGCAATTTTTATTCTACGGTCAACTTCCTGTTCATGCCGTTCACTGTTGAAAGATATCTGTTTGCCTAGGTAAGTAAAACTGTCGACGTACTCCAGAGGTGTGTTGTCGACTGTTATAGCTTTTTGTATGCTGTTGGTCATAAGCTTGGTTTTTAGGAAGTTCATTTTTAAACCTACTTTGGCACTAGCTTCGTGTAAAGTCTGTATCATGTGTTCCAGTTGGACTCCTTTTTCTGAAAATAATATTAAATCGTCGGCGAATCTCAGGTGATTTAGATAATTACCATTTATATTTATCCCTAACTTTTTCCAATTAATGCTGCTTAATACGGTCTCAAGTACGGTTAGAAATAACTTTGGAGACAGCGGGTCGCCTTGCCTGACACATCTCTTTATTGGTATGTCTTGCCCAAGTTTGTCAAATTGAACTTTACTAGTGCTATTTTCATAAATATGTTTTATTATTTTTATATATGCTGGTTCTATATTGCACTGACTCAGAGCTTTCCATATAGATGTATGTGATATTGTGTCGAATGCTTTTGCATAGTCTATAAATGCTGTATATAAAGGTTGACGGTGTTCCTGATATTTTTCAATAAGCTGTTCCAGAGTGTGGATGTGATCCATAGTTGGGTAACCGCTCCTGAATCCGGCTTGTTCGCAAGGTTGATGTTTGTCAATTTTTTCACTTATTCGGGATAATATGATTGATGAGAATAGTTTATATATGCAAGACATCAGACTGATGGGCCTATAGTTTCCTATGTCCTTTGGGTCTCCTTTTTTGTATAGCAGAATTATATTTGACTGTGCCCATTCTTTAGGTGTAATTCCAGTTTTTAAAATAAGGTTAAATATGTGTGCCAATGGTGTAGCTATCAAAGAAGCGGCAGTCTTTAGCATTTCATTAGTGATATTATCGGGCCCTGGACTTTTGCCAGTCTTTAAGTTTTTGATGTGGTTCAGTATAGCTATTTCGTCTATTACTGGGACTTCACTGGTACTTATGTTTGGTAAGTCTATTTGTGGTGTTTCTGGGTCTTGACATCTGTATAAATTTTTATAGTAGGTTGTAGCTATTTCCAGTAAGTATTTGATCTCGAGATTGTGCAGTTTTTTCTGAGCTTTGTAGTTCTGGTATCCAATTTTTATGTGTTCTAAGTTCTTTATAGGCTTTTTTCAAACTACCAAGGTGGCTTTCTATTTTTAACTCTCTGTGTTTTTTATAATCTTCTTTTATGCTTTTACTTACTTTTTTGTAGATATAACTTAGCTCAGATCTAGTCTCCTTTGTTCTGGGTTTTATGCTCTGTAGTTCAGTTCTCTTTATTATTAGTTGCCTTGTAGCTTCTGATAGTATACTTTTGGGATTAGTGTTGGTATTTTTCTGAGAGTGCCTTATAGAGGTTTGGATACAGCTGATCAGTTTGTCGTGGAATGTTCGTGTTGAATCCTCTTGTGTTAGGGTCATCAGCGGTCCTCTCTGTTCTTCAAGGCAGGTTAAGTAGTCTTGTATTTCAGTTTCAGTCTGTAAGCTATTTTCTTTTTTTTTTCTATAGTTGTGGCTGCTTTTTTTTGGCTGATTAAGTATCCATGTTGCTCTTACAAATCGGTGGTCAGATGAAAACTAAACACTGTTGAGTATTTCAATATTGTTTATATTTTTCTTATGGTTTGTTAGGATAAAATCAACTTCATTTTTTATGGAGCTATCAGGTGAGATCCATGTCCATCTACGATTCTGATTTTTCATGAAATATGTGTACATAATATTTATTTTTTTTTCATAGCAATAGTCTATTAGTAGTTCGCCTCGTTGGTTCCGTGAGCCGTAGCCATGCTTTCCCATAATCAGGTATTCCTCTGGTCTAGGCTGTCCAATTTTGGCATTGAAATCACCCATAATGATCACTTGTTTGTCTGCCTGATCATATGCTTTGTTGACAGTTTCGTAGAAAATCTTTATTTGTTCATCGGAGGCATTTTCAGTTGGGGCATAGACCTGAATAATAGAAAGTTTGAGATTGTTAATCAACATTCTTAATAGAGCTACTCTTTCTGATAGTCCCTGAAAGCTTACTATGTTGCCTTTCAAATATTTCTTTATTATAAATCCTACTCCATAGAGTCCTGGTGTCTGGCCTGTGTAACAGAATATAAACTCACTGTGTTCTTCAATCTCAGTGCCTAGTCGACGGACTGCTGATAAGCCTATAATGTCATATTTTATAATTTTTAGCGCTTCAGAAAGTTCTAGCAATCTCTCGTATGTCCTAAGTGTCCTAACATTGTATGTTCCTATATGGAGTAAATTTTGCTTTTTGTTTTGAGTAGTGTTCTTAGTAGATGGTTTGGAAGTCTTACTTGTTTGGGTAAGTGTCCTTGGAGGGTGGCGGTCTAGCTCTCCCTCGGTGACCAACCGTGGTGGGAGGCGGAGAGGGGTTCTAGTTATAAGTTTTTTCGTTCGCTGTTGTTGTTATACACTGGTGTTGGCAGTTTTTGCGCTGGTGTTGGCAGCATCTGCACTGGTGGTGGTCTTTGTGCTGATGTTGTACTTGCTGCGTTGGCTGGGGCTGATCCAATAGGTGATGTCATGTAGTCTGTGATTGTGTATTTGTTTTTCTTGGGGGCTTGCGGGTTGACGCTTAGTGTATCGGGAACATTAATTTCATTCTCTTTGTCAGAACTCTGGCTTGGAGGCCTTGGAGGTGAGTATACGGAGTTAATATTTCGTTTCTTCAGGTTGTGTTCTGTATTGTTATAATGTTTCTCACTACGCTGGCTGGGGTTGTCCTTATTTTTTAATATAATTAGCTTGTCTTGCCTAATAATCACCTTGTTACCCTTTTCACGTTCTTGTTTCGCCTCTTCTTGAAGCCCTTTTCTCTTTTCCAATACTTTTTCTGTGAAATCTTCTTTTATATACCAATTTGTTCCTTCTAGATTTTCCTTTTTCCATAAAACTTGAATTTTCATGCCGAGCGTTGTGAATGTGATAATAACCGGCCTGGTTTTGTTTCCCTTCTTGCCTATCCTTCTCACTGCTTCTATATCTATTTCATAGCATTGTACTCGCATCGTGTTGTTAATGAATTGGAGGATGTTTTTTTCTAAATCAAAATAACTTCGTTCGTTTTCCGTTAAGCCGAACAAGATGATATTTCTCTGCCGGAGACGACGTTCTAGGTTTTCTATATGATTTTCTTGGAGTACTAGTTTATTTTCGAGGTCTAATTGTTTTTGTTCGATTGCGACTAATCTGTGGTCTAACTTTTCTATCACTTTTTGCGCGACCGTGTCTCCTAAGCATTTTATTTCATCGCTTTGCTTTTGTTGTTGATCTTGAATCGACTGTAATATCTTTTTCATTTCGTCCATGATTAAAGAAAGATATATCGATCTATAAATATTATCAATTAATTACTAAATTCTTATAAATGTCAAGTTTGTACAATATCAATATCTTTGCTCTGTTTTGCCGACAGAGTTCGTTAGTTTGTGCCAATTTTCGTGTAGGTAGCGTTGTCCAGTAAGGGCCCAATTTTGCCTGCTTTGTCGTGTGAGTTGCCGTATGGCCGTGAAGCGGTTCTTGATTGGTTTGAAGTAAGTAAAACAGGTGGCGCTGCCCGGTATGAGCTTGTTTTCTTTAGTGGGTGTTGTTAGATGCCGCTGTATTTTCACTTTGTCGGTTAAATTATATTTAAGTTATTACTATCCGATAGTTTGTCAGAGTTTGTTGTTAGTTGACTTAGTTTATTGAAGTGACAACATACATCAATGGAATACATAATGTGTAAAAGAAGTATAAATTCAAAATTTTGATTAGCCAGTTATTACAACACTCCCCCGTAATCAAAATAAACCAATACCTTTCACACAATTCTGATGCTTTGTACGAGCTAATGGCTTAGTTAGCACATCAGCCCACATCTCCAAAGTAGGAGTGTAAATGACATTAACAATATTGTCATTTAATAAATCACGTATGAAGTAGAATCTTGTATCTATGTGCTTGGTTCTGTTATGGTGGACTGGATTCAGTGCCAGTTTTTGAGCAGACTGTGAATCATTATAACTTGGTATAGTTGTCAACTTACCAGTAAGTTCAAACATCAACCGCCTCAGAAACACAGCATCCTTCGCCGCACTCGACAAGCTCATAAATTCCGCTTCACTTGATGAAAGGGCAATGGTGGACTGCTTCTTACTCTCCCAAGAGATAGCGCCACCGGCCATGGTGAAGAAAAATCCTGTGTAGGAACGACGGTCTACAGGACAGTTAGCCCAATCTGCATCTGCATAACCATGTAGACATCCACCGCCTTTCCTGTAAATAATGCCCAAATCGATAGTGCCTTTTAAATACTGCAACACTCGCTTTGCGGCAATCCAATGACTTTTGTCATATTTAGTGTTAAATTGACTTAAATACGATGTCGCATAAGCGATATCTGGTCTCGTATTTACAGCCAAAAACATCAGTGACCCAATTAATTGCTGATAAGGATTGTTTACATTACCATCTTCACACGGCAACAACTTCTTTGTTTCCAATGGCGTAGGTGCAGACTTGCAATCTGACATATTAAACTTTCGCAACAAATCCTTAATGTAAGTTTCTTGAGATAATTTAATCTCATTAGGTTTGCTACTAATATTCAAACCTAAATAATAGCTCAACGGGCCTAGCACTTTTAAGCTAAAATAATTCTTTAAGTCAGTTATGACGTTGTCTAACGTTTTATTTTCTCTATAGAATATGACAATGTCATCGACATGGAAGGCGAGTATTATAGACTCGGTACCAACCTTCTTAGTATAAACGCATGCTTCAGAAGGAGTTTGTTTAAAACCTAAACGATTTAAAATTTCGGTTAATTTTTTAAACCAAGCCCTCGGTGCTTGTTTTAGGCCATAAAGCGAACGCTTTAGTAGGCATACTTTACCTTCTTGTCCAGATTTAGCAAATCCCTCTGGCTGACTCATATACACCTCTTCCTCCAAATCTCCGTTTAAAAACGCCGTGTCCACGTCTAAATGATGCATCTTCATACCTTTTTCAGCAGCCAACGCGAAAAGCATGCGCAGTGAAGAATTACGAACGACTGGAGAGAAAGTTTCAGAATAATCAACACCATAAGTTTGATTAAAGCCTTTGGCTACAAGCCTTGCTTTATATTTAATTACGTCACCATGTGCATTTTTCTTCAGCTTATAGACCCATTTGCAAGGTATGACCTTTTTATCTGGTCTGTTAACGAGAACCCACGTTTCTTTCTCAAGGAGCGATTGGTATTCATCTTGCATAGCTCGATACCACATATCTCTATCTTCTGCATTCATAGCCTGTGTATAGCTTATAGGTTCATTCATCATATTAAGGGATGAAGACTGCATGCATACACAATTGGCGGCAGGTTTAGGGTTTCTTGGCCTCAAATTATACCTTGGTTCCACAGCTTCAGTATCATACTCTTCATCTTCTGATGAATGTGCAGAATCATTCTCAATTTGTTCAACTTCATTAGTAGCGTTGTACCACGGTTCTGCAACTTCAGAGTCAGAGACAAAATTTTCTGATACACGTGCAATATCTGGATGATTATGTTCTTCATCGGTGACAGTACTTACATGAGGTTCATTTGAACTATTTGACGAGTTCACTTCTGAACTTAGGAGAAGAGGTATAGGTGCTGGTTCATCTAAATCAACACCAGACTTACTTTCTTTACCTTTTAAATCCCGAAAATGATTTTCAAAGAAAGTTACGTCTCTGCTTTTCACAATTTTTCTGGGATATCTAACGTCCCTAAAATAATAGCTTCGTGGATCTTCTGAATATCCGACGAAAATGTGCTCAGATGCTTTCATGTCCAGTTTCTTCCGATGACATTCGGGGACCTGAATAAAAGCTCTACATCCAAAAACGCGTAGATGAGACAAATTTGGTATCTTACCATACCACTTCTCGTACGCCGTCTTGCCTTCGAGAGCACGATGGGGTGATCTATTTTTGAGATACACCGCCATCTCGACAGCATCTTGCCAATAGGCCCGAGAAAGAGAGCTTTCAGAAAGCATTGATCTGGCTTTCTCTACAATAGAACGATTTGTTCTCTCTGCAACCGAGTTTTGCTGCGGGCTATACGGAACTGTAGTTAGGTGTCGAATTCCTTGACTTTGTAAGTAGTTCGAAAATTCACCATTAACATATTCTTTTCCATTGTCACTCTTCAGTGTCTTGATTTTGGCTCCAGTTTCCCGCTCCACTGATAACTGAAAAATGCAAAACTTATTCTTTACTTCAGCTTTTGAAGAAATAAAGAACACAAAAGTCATACGAGAAAAATCGTCTATAAAAAATAAAATATATTTATTGCCTTGAAATGAGGTTTCAGGCAGGGGACCACAGACATCTGAATGAATAAGTTCCAAAACTGAGGTTGACTTTTTGTGAGAAACCTTTTTAAAGGGTTTTCGACTTTGCTTACCTTCGATGCAGGAGATGCATGGTTCCTTGTCTACCGCTGTGTATTCGACGCCTACTGCATGACCCTTCTTTAGCTGATCCATTCCAATGCGGCACAGGTGACCTAAACGTCTATGCCAAAGCTTAAAGCTAGAAACATCGGAGTGTGTCTCAAATGCGGATAATTGACGTGGTGGGTTGACTGTACAGTCTAAAGAATACAGTCCACCACAAACAGAACCATGTAAAATTACATCACCTTTACAGTTAAAAGCATCAGAATCATAAAAGTTACAACCAGTTTTATCAAAAACTATGCTAAAGCCTTTATCAACCGCCTTCTTGACTGAAATAAGATTAGACTTCAAGTTCGGTACATGAACTACATCCGTAATCTTCTTTATATCAGTATTGTGACCGCTACTGGTAATAGAAATATCTCCAACGCCTGTGCTGGGTAATACTTCACCATTTGCAATGGTCACGGTCCCAGTTGAAGAACCTCTTACATTTTCCATCCAATCTACTCTTGACGACATATGTGCTGAAGCACCAGAATCAATAAAGAATTTATCATCCTGAAAGCCGTCATTAACATTCAGCGCACATAGAGAATTCTTATGATTAACGGGTTTTCTCTTCTTATCCTTCTTATGGGGACAATCTGGCCGCTTATGTCCTGGCTCCATGCAATCATAACAGACTACCGGCTTCTTTTGATTCGATTGAGGCTTGATCGGGTTCATTCGGGTTCGAAAAGCAGTACTAGGGTTATCTAAGACTGGCTTATTCAATTCATTCAATAATTTCGTCTTAATAAGGTCTACAGTAATGTCTATATTCGAGTTTTCTAAAGCCATTACTAAGGGTGCATATTGAGGACTTAAACCTCCAAGAAGAATTGCAGCTATTGAAGCATCTTCTATAGTTTTGCCTATATCGGCTAAATCTTGCACAGTTGACATGACAGCATTTATGTAAGTCTCTATATTAGAGTCAAAATCATCAAGGCAGTACCTGTACAGCTTCCGTTCGAGGCTTATACGTCGCCCTAAGCCTTTGTCCTCGTAAGCGGACGCCAGGGCATCCCAAGCTTCTTTGGCTGTCTTAGATGACCTTACATGGGTAATAGCCATACCATCTACAGTGAGACATATTTTTGATAACGCCTTTTGATCGTTACGCAACTTCTTCTCAGCTGAGATATTGTTACCTTCAGGGTATCCGATGACGGTCTCCCATAAATCTTCATGTATGAGGTACATACGGATTTTGAACTTCCATGATGAATATCCCTCTCTGTTTATAAGTGGTTTTATTGCACTAAGAGAATTATTTGACATGATTACAGCTGTTCCAATGTCACAACAGAAGATATCGGAAAATTTGTGAACTGTTAAATCTTCACGGATTTTCACAAAACATACACGCACATATTGTAAAAACTTGCCGATTCACTTTTTATACTAGAATATGCAGTTTCTAAACGTGTAAATCTATTTAAAAATATAAATTCGTGCTGATAACGTATGTTGTTAGTTGACTTAGTTTATTGAAGTGACAACATACATCAATGGAATACATAATGTGTAAAAGAAGTATAAATTCAAAATTTTGATTAGCCAGTTATTACAACAGAGTTCATGATTAATTATTGTCTAGTAATTAAAATAAATATATAACTTCGTCACTATTGATTTTCTTAACTCAGTATCACTGCAGTAAAATATTGTTTTTTGGGTGTGGGTAGTCCTCTACTTCTAAAATTTTTTCACTGTATTTTGATCGCTTTGTCCAGTTTTATTGCGCATAACACCACTTATAATTCCTATTTTTGCACTTGAGTTCGGATAAGTATAACACTAGTTTAGTCAAGATCACTATATACGTCTATTCGGTTGAACTTTGAAGATTTACCGTTAGTCCTTTGTCTTCACTGTTTTCGTTTGAAACACTGTTGATTATAACACTGGCATTGAGTTTTTATAGTAATTCAGTCTCTTTCTTCGATCTGGATCAAATGGTCACATTTTTCGGCACTTTTGATAATAATTTTCATTTTTTCTGGCTATAAAATCACGAGCACAAATATAGAACGTCATGGCGGTGCGACACCAGCGCCCTCTCTCCGTTTACGTTAGCCACTGCGTAAACTCGATCGCAGACCATCTCGCTCGCACTGTATTGGTCCGATAAAGAGGGAATGCGATCGAATTTACGCAAATATCAAATGTCAACTCGTGATACAGCTTCAGGTTACAATCTTAAAACATTCCGAAAATTGTACGTTTTTTTTCAAGAGCTGTAATATAAAATAAATCTGTTTACAATTGCAACCTATATAATGGAAATCAAGTTATCTTCTTCTTCTTCTTCTTCGTTATCCTCACAGCTGAGGGTCGTGACCACCATAAGTAGTTCTATCTGTAAGAAGTCTCCAGGCTGCTCTGTTCTGAGCCTAATGAAGTGCGGACTGTGTGCCACTATTGATTGCCTCCAGGAGAGGATCCGTCCAGCGAGTTGGAGCTCTGCCTCTACTTCTTGTTCTCTCGACACGGCCAATCATTATGTTTTTCTCGAGGTTGTGTGGTTCTCGTCTCGCCACGTGTCCAAAGAAAGAAAGAGCTCTCCGCTTTCCTATTTGCTGCATTCCACGCATATTCCAAGTCCCGATGTGCAATGGTGCCACCCTTAGTGATAGTTTCTGTACTGCTCATGGTCAAGAAGAAGAAGTATAATCCCAAAACCTCCCTGGCAACGGAAATGCAGTTATTTTTTAGCCACCGTGTATATGTATACCTACTTTAACCACATTTCAGGTGTTAGCATTCAAATGGTAAAAGTAGATCGCAGTTTAAATGTCACCGCTAAACCTCACCTCTCTTAAATTAGCCCAACCAAAGCTCACCTGCACACACATGCCACTGCAATATGCACTTTATCCTAACCAGATACGATCAAAATTGCAGTGCCACCATAATTCGTGAACAATTCTAACCTGCTGAAGTCAAAAGATCGTACTGTCTAGGAGTTTTAAAGGGACATGTGACGTTTTGGTTGTGAAGCGTGGAATTGCAGTCTGTAACGATCAGTTATGTTAACAGTGCGGTTTTGTAACTGTTTCATTAACGGTCATTGACGGCTGGTGTTTTAAATTGTTAAATAGTTTTATTGCTATTGAAGTAAGATCACACTGAATTCATTACTTTGTCCATGGTGCGCTGGTTTATGTGCAAGTTTTTGACATAATGAATCACTTGAAAATACACCCTTTATAGTCCTCTGTATCATTCTTGTACTTAATAATGTTATAACTAAAGCGTAAATAAATGTTTATTTCCAATTTCATAATTTTCGGGAACATTGCAATTGTACTTTTACGTATTTAACTAAATAATCGTGTTTATAATATATTTATTTTTGTAGATTTAATTGTATGGGAAAAATCCCAGGAATAGACGTTGCATGTTTAAAACGAGCAATTCTTGTTTAATATATTATATTTCGGGGATATCGGAGCTCGGTCTCCCATATATTATTTATTTATTAGTCACCGGCGCTAGAATATTATTTCCAGCTTAAATTAACGCCGTTCCGGGACTTGTTACGGTACTTGCACTGCCGTGTCATGCCAAACTCCGTTAACTCGAGTTACATGAGTTACGGATAACCAGTCTAAATCGTCTTAACCCTTAACCCTAAAAACCCTTAAATATATATCTTCTAAAAGAAAATTTTGAAAATCTTCATTATTTACTGAGAAAAGCATATGACTAACTCATGTAACTTCATTTTTTTGCCGATGGCGTCAGGCACAACTCAGTTAACTTGAGTTGTATGACTGACACAACCAAAATATCACCATCGTTTCTTAAGTTACTGGAGTTAGGCATGACTGGCCGAACGCTTGGATTATACGACAACAATATTGGTAAAGTAATACAATGCCACGTCTGATCACGCGTATGTCATGTAACTTGACTTACATGACTTCGTGTGACCACTATAGTATGGAAGAGTTGATCATGCGGAATCATTTAATTCGAATAAAATTAAAACTATTCAATTATGCGAAAAACAAATTAAAGGGCCTAATCTGTGACCATATTTCCTACATGTGGATTAGAAAAAATAAAAAAAATACGATGAACCGTCAACGATAACAGCATTTGAATCTTTAAAACTTTAAACGTAATTATCTCGAAACTCAACTATTAAAGTTACATGAGATGCGCATGACACGGCAGTGCAAGCACCGGTCCAATCAGCGTGCAGCGTGAGCGATCTTTAGGTCGTATCAAAATAAGATCGAAAGCATGAAAAGTTATTAAATCCGAATTGGGCTCCGGATTAGTTAGACATCAAGTTGAACTTCTTCCACTTTTACTTCAACAAATGCCATTAACTGCTTGGACATCGAGAAACTTTCAGCACTTTCCACGCTGTCACATTAATCTCGCATTCGATTACTCGACACTTTTGTTACTAATGTGGTGGACTGTCACTTTTTGTAAGTACGTTTTCTCTGTAACAAAAGATTTATCAATGTATTTATATTAAATATAAAAATTGCTGTAGGAGCATTTGGAAAATAACAAAAAATCGGTTTAAACAAAACAAAACAAACAATGCAACAAAAAAGCGATGGTGGCCTAGCGGCAAGAGCGTGCGACTTTCAATCCGGAGGTCGCGGGTTCAAACCCCGGCTCGTACGAATGAGTTTTTCGGAACTTATGTACGAAATATCATTTGATATTTACCAGTTGCTTTTCGGTGAAGGAAAACATCGTGAGGAAACTGGACTAATCCCAATAAGGCCTAATTTCCCCTCTGGGTTGGAAGGTCAGATGGCAGTCGCTTTCGTAAAAACTAGTGCCTACGTCAAATCATGGGATTAGTTGTCAAGTGGACCCCAGGCTCCCATAAACCGTGGCAAAATGACGGGATAGCGCCAGGAAGAAGAAGATGAAGTTAAAAATTGCTGTAGGAGCATTTGGAAAATAACAAAAAATCGGTTTAGAAATGATAGGGTTCTGAGTTAAAAAAATAAAATAAAAATTGTTTTTCCTCCTAATATGATCGAAAAAGCTCGTGATTCCGAGTAAAACTCACATAAAAAATACTTAATCTAAAAAACGTGTAGTGTAGGTGCAACTTAAAATAAAATGGCCTACTTTTACCCTACCAACATTTTTTCCCCTATTTTTGTAGCGATAGAGTTTTAAATATAAAACCACCCAGTGTAGAATAGAGAGCCACTTTAGAATTTATAGATTTTTAAAGTTGTTTCCCGTAAACCGGGCCGAAATTGGTAGCCTCAGTTACGTTGGTTCAGGCGGAGTATGTCACTTTCTTAGGACGTCACATTCTGAGGACGTCACATTCTGAGTTCGTCACTTTCTGAGTACGTCACTTTATGAGAACGCCACTTTCTGAGGACGTCACTTTCTGAGTTCGTCACTTTCTGAGTATGTCACTTTCTGAGTTCGTCACTTTCTGAGTACGTCACTTTCTGAGAACGCCACTTTCTGAGTACGTCACTTTCTGAGGACGTCACTTTCTGAGAGCGCCACTTTCTGAGGACGTCACTTTCTGAGTACGTCACGTTTTTTAGCATAGGTACGATATCATCATCATCATCATCATATTTCCAAGCAGATGAAGTTGCGGGTCGAAGCTAGCGCAACATATTATCTACAGTCCGCAGATATAAATCTCTCCATAACTCTCAGAATGACCTTCGGATTTTAGAAAGATACATCGGGTATCGGCGGTAGCATGCGAAGGTGATACTGTTGTTCTGCTTTCTTACTCACTCGCAAAAAGTTAGGGATACCTATTGTCTCAATGTAAAACAAGCCCTAATTTAATGACGTTATGCTTAATATTTGGTTGATGACTATATTGCTATTTGACTTTTTGTCATAATCTAAATAAAATAGAATCAGAATTTGAAAGCAGAACGTCACACCGTCATTTACTACTTCTCGTTGAAATTATACAGAGTGGTAATAATAACAGGCATATTTTTTTGTAGGTAAGTATATTTTTTATAGTTTGTGTTTTTTTTTATTTAATCTCTAGTTTTAATTAAAATTTACTTTCACATAAAAAAGTAAATTAAAACAAAATTTTTAAATTTAATTTGTAAATAATTTTACAGTACTTAAAAGTCACATATTTTAATATGAATCTAAATATTTACCTACTAGTTATGGTGGTATTAACTACTCTACACAGGTTGTTACAAAACTCGATGTCCAAAATTTTTAAGTGAAAACTTCTTTAGCGGCGCTGTGCTCTTTTTTGTGATGGGGAAAAAATGTTAAACTCGCGACAGGTCACGTGACCGTAAGATTCGTAAGACGTAAGACGGACACGTGACCTGATCGAAAAACTGTTACAATGTCATTGAGTTTTCACTTCTGCCGGCACTCCCGGAGTGCAACCCGTTGTTTTTTTTTAGATTCTTCACTACGTGGGCTATCAGATTACTAATTTGGGAACTTTCCACCTCGATTCCTTTGAGCGGTGACTCTGTCAAATTATGGCTATTGTCACTTTTTTTTTACCTTTAATAAAAACTTAGGGACTAGCAGTTTCTAAAATAACCAAAAGTCGTTGAACTCGCATGTTTTTTTTTAATTAGGTAAAATCTAAACTTGACTTGCTTGAACTAAAACTTTGACTTTTGTCTTTTTTTCCAACTCGCAGCCAAGTGAGGATGCTGATTTTTTTAAGCAACTGCGTCGTTTGTAAAGGATTATGTTATAAAAAGAAACATTCAAAAAAGTTCAATAGTTTTTTTAAATAAATTAATTGGTTCGGGCCGGAATTTCTTACAAAAGTTCAAAAATTCATAACTCGAAAGCTACGAAAAACCGGCTAACATATTCTATAATTGAATTGAGGAATCTAAAAAAAAATTTGGACGTCGTGGTATAGACCACCCTGTATAGTTTTGAGTGTTGGATTGCAAGTTGCAACTAAATCAGTACGACGCTGTCATTTTCTATTACGCGAATACGTCCGATTTTACCCGAAAAACGAAGTTCATTCTGAGAATTAACACAGTACACACAGTACAGTCATAAGCTCGGAGTAATTAACAATGGAGCCGCCATTAACAGGCGTTCCCCTCTGTCGAAAATAGGCGGCCAATGGTCAACCACATGTCAACCATATGTATGGACTGACGTTTATCTGACATGACGTACCCATACATTTGATGTGCCCCTCCCCCGCAAAAAACGGCAGACTATTTTGTACCGAAAATTTTAGACATGGCGTCTCCGTTGGTTATATCCTCTAAGGTCATAAGTGGTCAAACAAATTTGTCATTAAATAAGAACAATAAAAACTACACTCATCCTTTTCTTTTTGGTGCTAGTACTAGTGTAAGACAAAGATAGTATGTTTATCTCTGTCTATGTTTAAAATGAGACAGTCCTTTGACAAACTTTATAACCTTTTTGTAGTTTCGGATTTTAAATAGAAAAAAATCAGCGATGTCAAATCGGCGACATGATAGATTTTTATTGTCAGCAAAGAGCATATAATCACTACGTTTTTGTCAGGCTAAAAGTACAATGTAATATTAATTTAAAAATTCATCGTGTAACCTATATAGGAAGAAAACAAACAAATAAATTACATTAAATATATGCAGAACATGAGAACTATGAGAACTAAGAGAAAGCTATCACTCCATACGCAGAAGTGATTGATGGCTGAACATATATTCTGAATATGCCGTTGCCGATATGAAGAAAAAATCCTTTGACGCCTATTCTCCACAGGTGACTCGAGAAGAAATATTGTCTGAACCAAAACTGCAAGAGCTGATTTTTATACGCAGATATCCAAAATTTACACTATCATCAGAAAAAAAGACGTGAGTTTATGGAGACATGACAGAAGTCGCGGTATGCTGAAGAATATGTTGTCACGAAAGGAGCGGCAGTCCGTTTAAATGTAAATATGTGGGAATGACCTTCTACTGGTGTCAGCGAGCTTGCCATGATACCTTCACCAGCTAATCACAGCGGCGAATGATAAAATCGTTCCGGGAGTGGGCAGTCAACGTGAAAAAATGTTCAAACGCTGGAAAGTGCAGGGGTCAAAATGTCCATACGGAACCGGCTGTCTATGTGGCAAAAGTAGGTAGGTTAGGTTCGTTAGGTAGCTTCAGATGCCCGAAGGGCAAACCGCCCAGAAATAGGAGCCCCGCGAAGCGGGGCTCCGTCTAGTTACGTCTGGTTACATAGACAGCCGGTTCCGTATGGACATTTTGACCCCTGCACTTTCCAGCGTTTGAACTTTTTTTCACGTTGACTGCCCACTCCCGGAATGGATAAAATCATGGTTCCTACTGTGCGAAACATTTATGTGTATTGAATCGAAGCTGTTGCCGGCCTCCAATCTGTGGCTAAATGTTTTGGTGCTTGTAGTTTCTAAGTATTCTGAATTAAATAATGATTTAAACATAATTAGATTGTTTTTTTATTATTTATTTCTCTATTTTTCACTTTATTGCACGAAACATAGGACGTTTTGCCAAATGGAATTCTCTACCAGTCAGGCGTAAGGCAAACAGAGATTGGTATTGGTATGTAGAATATAAAAGCGACCGTATGTCGAACAGCTAATCTGGTTGCTGGCAGTATACATTTTTCGTGCAGGTATATTATACTGTTAAATCGTACCTATGCTAAAAAACGCGACGTACTCAGAAAGTGACGTCCTCAGAAAGTGGCGTTCTCAGAAAGTGACGTCCTCAGAAAGTGACGTACTCAGAAAGTGGCGTTCTCAGAAAGTGACGTACTCAGAAAGTGACGTACTCAGAAAGTGGCGTTCTCAGAAAGTGACGTACTCAGAAAGTGACGAACTCAGAAAGTGACGTCCTCAGAAAGTGACGTACTCAGAAAGTGACGAACTCAGAATGTGACGTCCTCAGAATGTGACGTCCTAAGAAAGTGACATACTCCGCCTGAACCGTTACGTTTGTCCCGTTCGGAATTCGGCCAAAAACCGAACGCTAAAATATCGGATGAAATCCGGGTATACGGGTAACGGAATTGATAGGGACAGCCAACGAAATGAATTATGCGAGTAGGTACAATAATATTAATAGAATGGATAAATAAAATACAAAATTATAATATTGATTATTGGCATTTCATTTTTAAAATCAAAAAGTTGTTAAAGATTTCATACCTGTCCAGTCAACGGTAAAAATATGGGTGTACACAACTTACTCAAAAATATGTCCCATAGTTCTTAAGTCACTGACATAAGAGTTATGGGACATATTTTTGAGATGGTTTGTACACCCATATTTTTACCGTTGACTGAGGCCGCAGGCCCGACGTGAGCTTGTCAAGACACTGTCCTACCTGTTCTCTAAATGAAACTAAATCTGGCATATCTTGGCTTGGCATTCTCTTTAACTTACGAACGTCAATGATATCGTTAAGTATGTATGAGTAAAGTCCGAAGTAAGTAAATTCTGTGTCTGTTTGTTACCACTAAATGCTTAATCATTATCATCATCCTGCCATGCAGACAAATTTACGGGCAGAAACTAATGTAAAAAATAAACATTAAATTTCGTATTTAAAATTTCAATTTTTTAAATCAAATCTTGTACACACAACTCAAAAAAACATAAAATTTTACTTTACTATTGCAAATAATTAAGTACTCGTAGAAAAAAAGTAGTTGTATTTATTAGATCTTTTTTTTTTACCTTTCGAAGTTTGTTGTAGCAGTGTATTACCTAATTACGGCGTCTTCAAAGCAAATTATGACCGTATTAAATTTTAGAAAGCACTCAAAGGAAAGCAACCAAACCCATTAAAGCCCATCATTTACCGAAACACAATCCAAAATAAACTGTAAACGGATCAAATGAACCGAAAAAGTCACATAGCGAATCGTTACACCAATCACTTCGCGTTCAGATTGTTTCCAACGAGCTCTTCGGTCGGAAACTTTGTCAGGATTCTGAAAAACCGTGCGCCACTGAAATTCTGAAATTACACGGCCCGGAAACCTAAAAACGCGGCATGGAAATATGAAAAAATGAAATCGTTCGGGGACTAAACTGCACGGGGAACAACAAAAATATGTCGACGCTGACGCTGCATTTTGGAGCTTCGTTAGAGAGGGTGTAAGGGTAAAAGTGATAGCGGATGCAAAAAAAGAATTATTATAATTACTGAAATAGATGTCGTATACTAAAGCAAAAGTGACCAAGCCCTCCAAGTGCTCCAGTGGCCCCAAACTCTCAAGTACCTCTATATTTTCTCGAAAATCTTGTGATTAATCACAACGCCAAGTAAAGTTATCCGGGTTAGCTTTTTACAGGTACAGTTTTTACTTATGATACCATCGAGCTGATCTGATGAGGTGACCATTGTGGCCATAGGAAGTCCGTGATAAAACAACGCAAACTAATTTTGTGTTTATTAGAATTGTCTCGATGAGTATAAGTTGCCTGTTGCACAAAAGTTCAGTCAGCGATAAGCTTGTATCATAAATGAAATTTGTGACTAAAACTTAATTTTCTTTTTTATTACTGAGTCGCTTATGCCTTATATCCTCAAGCCCATAGCCGTCAGTGAATAAAATAGAAGGTTAGTGTTCGAATGGCACGGTGTGGCGCTCGCGGTCTGTCGCAGAACGGTTGATGGACCGAGCACGCCAATTTGTACGAAGAATAGCTTTGCGGCCTTCCTGTGCTATTCAGTAAAGCTTGCCACCTGATTTGACAACAGATTTTTGACGATTCTTGGAACATGTTAACGCATGCTGAATATGGAAGTAGCGAAGCGTAAATGACATTGTGTTATAATATTAAAACAAATAAAAATCACTCAAACTATCCCATTCAGATGGCACGCAAGATGTTTTCAAAAGAAAGATTAATCCGACGACCAGGACTCCATTTCTTTTTCAATTTGCTCCATTTCCTGACAAAAAATGGTCCCAAAAGTTCCCTCATTACACGCAAAGGTCACGTAAAAAGTCAATAACAAACCGTATTCCTCATGAAAAATCAGAAACTACCCGCCGTTGGAGCGGAAGTCCGGTAAATGCCCCAATTTACCAAATCCGTGATTCCGTTGAAACCTTAATACCTGCGCGATAATCGCGGGATTTTCTTTTTACCCGGGAATTTCTGAAGAATATCCCCTTATTTAGAGATACGTTATTTTACGAAATTTACCAAAAGCTGTTCTGACCTTTGTAATGGACGGGGAATTTTCATTTTCGCGACTATTTATCTCTGATGAGAGAGGAAAAGGCGTCGCTCATTTTTGCTTTCGGGCATTAAACTTGATCAAGTTTGCTTGACTTTTATGTAGTTCATTAAGCAATTTTCTTGTAATGTTTTCACTAGAAGTTTTCTAAATCTTTTGATGCCCATGAATAACTTTAGAAATCACTATAAAGATTAGTGTACGCTATATTGGTTTCATTAGGTATTTTATTTACTTTATGATTGCATTGTATTGTATTGTAAACTTTGACATCTCAATGTTATATAACAAAGAGTTAGATATTGATCAATCATTGTTAAAAGAGTACGTAAGTATATTATGCTATAAGTAACCTTTAGCATCGCCATCATTAACTAAAACTGTACAGCCTTTATTTCCCTCTGTTTTAAACTGAAGCAATTATAAATAAAACTACAACTAACATCACAATACACGTGAACTTCCAACTCCCGAGCGTAGTTCTTTAGTTAAACAATCCGTAACTGCAACTGTATAACAACTCCCCCGACATTCTCCTACAAACAAAAAATCTCGAACCGCGGGTTTCATCGGCAAATTGCGGAGCACAATACCCCTCGTTATCGTACTGTTACCTAATTCACTAGTCTCTAGTTTCTAGCATAACTTGACCCACGACTGCATTCTAAGAATATCTGGTTAATGTGATGATAACACTGGTTTTATGGTGAATTGATTGCAATGTGATCGGAATAGTAAAACCCAGTACAACAATGGTCTTGAAGTACCTCAATTTGTGCGTTCAGAACGAGACAGGATGGTGGAATAAATAAAATCATGACATTATTAAAGTTGTTCCTTACATGAGTTTTTTAATATTTCTGGATATCGTAGTAAAAGTGGATAAAGTTCTTAATAGGTTTTAGTTTTGTTTGTACTTGAACTTTTCATTCGTTTTGTAGAAATTTAAATGTCTAGTTAACACTTTTTTTTTTCTTTCAGTAATTTGTGAAAATATTATACTTGTAATTTTACTTGTAAATATTAGTACTTAAACTTAAATTACAATAATCAAATTAACCCCTTACTGCATATAATAAAAAATATTTGTTGAAATTTGAACTTTAATAGCTGTCAATAGAGTAAAATTTATCCGCCATATATGGCTTCGTATGCGGTAAGGGGTTAAGACTGTTACAAAATGTAATATTTCATCTAATGTGGTTCTGCGCTTTAAGCGGTGAAGAGACAATGGACTTACAGACAGAGTTACTTTCTCATTTATTTTATAACATTAGTAGGGATAGCAGGGATGCAATCCTTGATTTGTCGCTCTTAAGCAATAATGTAGATTCTTTGAGAAAATAAAACACCAAGGCTGAAAAGTGACAGAACTATACATCATGTGGAACGTTCGTTAATTTTTTTTTGTTTTGAAATGGGGAAAATATTTATTACAACACTATTAAATAAATATTAAACATTAAATTAGCTTAAAAATAATAATACAAACTATCTCTAAACTAAATAAACTTAAAATAAAAAGCCTATAAATAAAAAACGTTCCCCAAGTCACTGCCGATGGGCAGTGTGCCCAGAAGGCTGGCCGCATTGCCACGTTGTATGGCAATACTAACGCGTTGAGCGCAAATACTGGCCAGCCCTCTGGTCCCCCGCGGCATCTATAAGGCGCTCCGCTAAGGCCCTGTATATACGGCGCGCGCTTGGCCCCCACGGCCCCTTTCGACCCCAAACGCCTCAAAAATATAACTATTGCCAAGGGTGGCATATTTGCGGCGTTTGAGGTCTTCTGCCATGGCCGCGGCATGAGCAGCATCTCTGCTGGTGCCCGGCAGGTGGGACGGCGCGAGGGTGTCAACACATGTGGCATCCCAGACTAGAGGCCGTCCCATCTTCCAAGGCACCAACGTCATACCGTTTCGTTAATTGAAACATTCAATTAAATATTTTTTAAAGCGATATTGAAAAGGATCACCACTAAAATCACAAGTAATAACCAAACCATTGGGTATACAAAATTTGCGTGTCATTATGACTTAGGTACAAGATTAGTCGGAACATGTATAGACTGACCTACTTAAACCGGATAATTAACTACATACAATAATTACACGCTTTTGTGTCATAAGTAGTTGTGATGTACAAACTTTGACTCTCTGGCAAAATTAAAATATATCAAATAACAGACAGCACCTTAGAAATTCGCGAGACAAAAATATTTCTGAAAGAATAAATAATTTTAGTTTTCCACAGACAACAAAAACTAACCTTTTATGTCACATATTATTAACTCCACATATATTATTTCCATTTATAAAAGCTATATCAAAGAAAATGTCCAGGTCCCTGGGTAAAGTAATATTAAAAATACTCGGAGAATATTTAATAATTCGGCTCGGGTCGGGATAACATTTCTGGTCCTTTTTAATGTGGACCCTTTGTGGTGAGGCCCGAGGGCGCTGTGGACCTAAAGGTCTGAATAAGGCGCGGGTATGACGTGCCACAAAGCCGCATGCCACAATAAGTAAAGATATTATTAACTAGAGACATTATTAAAATGGTTGCTTTATGAGTAAATGGTATTTCCATGATGTATAAAATATAACTTTTAGCAAAAAAAACAGACGTCACAAAACAATTTCTTATAATTGAATTGTCTTTATCAGCAAAATACATTTCATAATGACGCTTTAAAGCAAAGCTTTGCAGAGCCTGCCTATACCTACTAGTTGAAGCGTACGCTGGATTTCTCCAAAATCTCATCGTAGGATCCTGATCTATAAAAAAAGGAAAGTGATCAACAGTGAAGTTTCAAACACGAAGTAAAAATGCATATATCGGTCCAAGCCAAGATTATCAGTCAAATATATTCAAGAACTCGGATTACCAGAGAAATTTTTAATTTTTCCTAAGAATATACATGTTCTTATGCCTTGACAAAAAGTCACACAGTGTCACCCTTCCTTAACAGCCCTTTACTTTTGTATTTAGTCGTTTAGCGCAGGTGGCCATTCAGCCAGCAGATTAAGCCAAGGTCCGAGGAATTTCAGCCAAAATTATCATCAAATAGTGGTCAGGCGGTAATTTTTCTCCAAATCCCTTTTACGTAACTGAATGTTAATTTCAATTATCTCGTGTCCCAAGGGTTTTAAAGTAAATGTTTTAAACTATAACACAAACTTTTAGATGTTCCGTAGTCTATTAGATCTAGTGCGTGTAATTATATTTAGTTGATAAATTATTCTGTTTCTATCATTTGCCTACATTATGCCTAATATATTGTTAATTTTATCTTTCTGTTTCACATTATTACAGTGTGTATTTAACTGTATTAATTATACATTTAATAAAAAAATATTTTTTTTCTCTATTTATCTCTCTCTCTCTCTCTCTCTCTCTCTCTTTCAGTTATCCAGTGAATTTTCCAATAGGTAAAACTTGTTAATTTTTGTTACAGGTAATGACAGCATGGATATTTTCACAAACCAAATTAAGAACAATACAGTTTTGGAATACCCAAACACCACAATTGTGAGTTCCGAGGTTCATATGCCTAATATTTATACCTCAAAAATTTCCCTTAGGTATCAACATAATCCGTTCCTTCATTTACCGTCCCAACTTGCAAGTCTAAGCAAAATGTTACACGCTTCCTTACCCGTTTAACCGCTAACCAATCAGAATAACGACACGCTCTTCGATTTCCAAATCCCCTCACACCAAATTTTACCTTATTACCATCGCTACTTAAGACTTGTTTCGCATACATACACGCAAGTAATACGCTGACTTTCAGAGAGAAGCCTAAGAGACATAGGAATAGGAATGATACGGATCCCATACATATGTAGCGGGCTTACTGTCAATCAAAACCTCACTTCCACAAAAAAGGAAGATCGGGATCGGCTCTCCTAACGAGTCCGGACAAAGGGATCTCGATATCGAGTTCTCGAGTCGATTGTGACCGAGTCATTGTGCTATATCGATTACGGTTTACCGCTTTCATTTATCACGGCGACTGTCGGGGCGCGATGCGGTCGGATGGATCATTTTTATGGATTTGGGTCCTGGAATACCTAATGAACGTCGCAGAACTTTCAAAATTTATCAGCCTCGTGTTTAGGCTTTAGTTAAACCGAAGGTACCTAGGTAACCTAGAGCCAGCTTACGAAGGTTTTATAATACTGACTTCTATTATCACGCTTACCTGCCTTACCTACATAAAACCATGCTTTTTTTCAACGCTTATGATGCTGTCAACATAATATTTATATTATTCTACGTATCTAACATATCATCACAAATGTATATTATTATTTACTAAGAAAAAACGCTCCTCATCACATTTAATAAGCGTGCCAATTTATTTTTCATTGTTAAAAGGCTCGTCAAACTTCCAAATTGATTCCCCATGGATCCGGCCGTCCAACTTTTTTTTAATTAAATTAAGGGCATCTAATCGCGGCCCAGAATTACCTAACGTTTTATCTTATTCATGACTTGGAAAGTTTTTCTTTTGAAGATTATTTCTGTTTGAGTGCGCTTCGAGTTTATTTTAATCTACATTCATTACATTAACTTTTTTGAATTAAATTACGAGGGTTTATAATGAGTTTGATTAACCTTTTTGCGTATTCTGTGTGTTTATATTTTTAATTAATTAATTTTAAACTGTAAATATGAATAACCAAATAAAATTCTTAAAAAATACGCTTTGTAAATCTGAAATTTCATCCATTCCATATCATTAAGGACCATCCTTGATCCCTTTTGAAAGGTGCAGTAGATTTGTCAAAAAACTTGCAAGTATACTAACTGTTTGACAAAACATATAGATTATATTTTCATTAAGAGATTAAAATTACAACTTTAAAAAGGATTACTTGCGTGACAAGACGAAATAAGATTTTATTTTGCAAGGTTTCTTCTCAAGCCCTCTCGTACTCGTATCAAAAGTTGAGACAATTTAGTCTGTCCCAAAATCGAACATGTAAAACAAAACCATTTATCAATCTAAGCCCTGACAAACACCCTCCATGCACACTTAATTTTAGACTTTAACTAACCGGTATAAGGTATCTTTTACAAGTCGGATAAAAACAAGTCGTTTATGGTCTCGATTCGATTGCAGTCATATCGATTGCAACTCTATTCGATTACTTGATGCGACGGGAGATTCAAATCGCGTAAGAAGCAGACAAGCAGGGCAATTCGAACGTGGACCTA
Source organism: Cydia splendana (assembly GCF_910591565.1). Classification (NCBI taxonomy): domain Eukaryota; kingdom Metazoa; phylum Arthropoda; class Insecta; order Lepidoptera; family Tortricidae; genus Cydia; species Cydia splendana. The sequence goes on from NC_085974.1 coordinate 19,150,853, forward strand.
AGAAGAAACCGATATATGAATGATATTATATTGGAATCGTATCAGTTAGCTGTCATTCGCGCGTTCATTCGCTCAGACTTGTCTAGGGCTTCCAAAATTACGGATATGTCAATTACGTAATTAGTTACGAAATTCAACATTTTAATTACGTAATTACGTAATTCCGTAACTGACTGAATGTTTTAAAATAAAACAAAAGTTTCAAATAATTGGTGATCCTTAATAAGAAAAGAATGATACATTGAATGAATGATACTTTTTTATTAACCGACTTTAAGATCTCAATAGAATGAGGACCTCAATTCGGTTGTACTAATATTTAATGTGATGTTTGTAATACACACAGATTGGTCGCATTTATAGTTCGTTTTTTTTAGCATTAGCAAGAACTTGAAAGAAGGTAAGCGATTTTGACATGTTTTTTAATTGAAAAACGCTTTTTAAAAATAAAAAACGATTACTTATGAAAGCAGAAGAATATAAATGATCGTATTAGATTCATAATTGTTACATATTTGCCGTAACTTAATTTTAAAATGTGTTTTTCAATTAAAAGACACATCAAGATTGTTTACCTTATTTCTAATGCTAAAAAAACGAACTATATGTCAAATCCATGGAATCCATATGGAATCGAGGGAGCTCCTCAAATCTTAAAGGCATACATACTTATAGTACAGTTACATAAATGTATTTTCATCAACAAATCAATCATTTACATTTTAAAAAAGCGACATTAGATAAAGTGGATCTGCGGATTATGATCAGAACGGAACTCTTCAATGACGTATAGTTCAAGTTCGGCTATTTATCTTCTTAGTTATGTTTGTTAAGCAAGTTCGGTTTTTAAGCTACATTTTTGTCAAGCCCGGGGTTCTGATGATGGGATCTAGGAGGCATCGAGGGAATTCCTCAAATCTTAAAAGCACACTTAAGGTAGTGATTTATATATTTTCATCAACAAATCAAGCATGTACCTACATTAAAAAAGTGACATTTGATGAAGTGGAGTTGCTGATGATGATTAGAACTGAAACACAAGTTAGGTATTCAAGTCATATTTTTGTCAAGCTTGATTTCTGATTATGGATTCTATTAGGAATTGAAGGAACTCCTCAGCTTATTAGCACACTCTAGCGGATTTTTTATTTACGTTTAAATAGTGCTATTCGGTGAAATGGAACTACTCATGAAGACCAGAATGGAACTCCTCTACGACAAAATGTTTATTAAAGTCTTTAGGGTTAACTGGCAGAAGAAAAGAGCCTCGGCTTCAATACTTGCGGGTTGCAGGTACAGATAATAAATAATTGTATGCAGCTGTCAAGTAGAGTTCTCTCTCACCACCAGTAGTAATATCACCAAATAATAATGCGCTAATTTAAAATGTTGTTTTATGCAAGTCTAGGCTAAAATATCGCACATATCTGATTATATTATTTTATTGTTAATAATTCTGTAATTACGGGATTGTTCGTTTTAATTACGTAATTATTTAAAGTTCAATAGTTATTCGGAATTACGTTATTACGGAATTACGTAATTACGGAATGGAAGCCCTAGACTTGTCCGCACACGTATTAGTGCGAGTGAGACGCCCGTGCGAATCACAGCTAACTGATTTGATTCCAATATCATTCTAATATCGGTTTGATGTCAGTGCTTGTTCGAATTGGCCTGTAAGAAGCAGACAAGGCGTCGTATCGTTTGTTAGTGCTGAAATATTCAGTTTCCGCGGTTTGAATATTCCAGCACCGCTTTTAGTCGTTTGAATACTTTAACAGCTGAAGGTTTTGAAAATTACGTACCTTTTTCTGTGGCAAATGATACCCATTAAGTTTTTTACTATTACTCTGGGACTTGAAGGATTTACCTCCTTATTCATAAAACTATACGGGCCTGATTTAGTTAAATTATGTTTTATCCCTTTCTTATACATACATAAGTCAAAAAAATAATTTATTGACCCAAAAAAGAAAAACATAATAATAACAGCATAGGTACCTTCAGATCCACAGCGCAGGCTTCGTCAAAATGACAGATAAGGACAAACGATTATTAGCTAATTGAGGGTTGTAGTGCGTTTATGAATAAGGGGGTTAGTCTTCAAGCTCTAGGATTATTAGTTCTAAATACCATGATTTTGAAAGGGATATACCTATTGCTCCTTGCCAAATTTATCCCTTCAAATCCCATTTTTTTATGATATGAGGCAAACGAGTAGATCAATTGCATGATGATAAGCTATCACCGTCGCCCAACGTTCAACAGCAGAGGCCCAATGTTTAATATGGGGTTACGCTGTTTTCTTCTATTTTTAAGTTTTGACGGTCCTCCTTTTCATAACAAGGGGTATATATTTTTTTAATATTTATGGTAGTGTGATAAACTAACTTGATAATCTGTCGCCCGCGATATTTTCGGACCGTCAAAACCTAAAAATAGAAGAAACAGCGATACACAAACTACACATCAACACATATAATGTTGATGTGTACCTAGTTTGTGTATCGTTTTCATGTCATCCTTGCGTCGTCTAGTCAGAACGCTAAATCCAAGATGGATTGGAGATTAGCATTCACCTAAATATTTTCTAAGAAATGAAAGGCACAATATAATTGTACTTGTATTAAAAATATTTTAATATTAAACTATTTCACTAGAACCCGGCATGGCTGCCTGGAGTATTAAATAAGTTCAATGAACAGAAACAACTAAACTGTATAAAGAAATATGCTTCCAACCCTTTTCGCAATAAACACAATAAGCGCAGAAACCTGGCCATTTCGGCAATCAGCCTCTTCATTCCGGAGTCAATTGCCGGCACCCGGCTACTTTAATCCGGGTGTCCGGGCGTCCGGACCGTGATCCGGACTCGGACTAAGTGGTATTGTCCGGTAAAGTCAGTTGTTGAGACTGATTGGATTTTAGCACGTTTAGTGCTTTAGGATCTTTTAGGGATATACTATTATTGAGTTTTACTCTGGAGTCGAATAACGAAGAAGTCGGTCGTGATTTAAAAAAAAAATATAGCCTATTTGAGTGTCCCACTGCTGGGCAAATGCCTCTCCCCTTAATTTCCACGACTCCCGATTTGGTGTTTCCTCCGGCTAGTTGTTCAGGAAGCTGTCCAGGTCATCTCGCCATCTCCGTTTGAGCCTGCCCCGTCCACGTCCCTCTATCGGTATCCACTTGTTGGCTACACAAGCCCACCTCTCCGCGTGCACGAGGTAGACGTGACCGGCCCAGTCCCATTTGAGCCCAGCAGTTTTCTCGCCTATGTCAGCAATGCGGGTTTGTGAGCGCAGCGTGGTGTTTCTTATGTGATTTTTAATATAATATTTTTTTTAGTTAGTTCCTGAAGACCAAAAAAGGGAATAAAAATCTGCTATGGATAAAAAAAAGAATTTCAACCAGTGTAAACACATTAATACGTAGTTGACTTTTATGTCTTAACTACTAGAGAGCCTTTAGAAATTACCAACAAACAACTACTTGTTTAGCACCAAGTTAGCTATAGCATATCATAATAATTTAATAATTTTCGTCGCTAGCTACAAATTTAAATATTGTGGAGGCAGAAGTTTGACTTATTTTTTTTTAAACGCTCGGATGTCTAACTAGGTATATTAATATCTAATATATACATACATGCTTGCAGACTTCATGTTTTTTTCCTTAGATTTAACCTTCAAGCGATGATCATTATGCATCGCCCATCACCCGTGACCTCAGTATCCCAATCACGTAGTTCCCATTTTTGTGTGATGGAATCAGAGAGGTACTAAATATGTTTGTTTGTGGGGATTTGCCCGAGGCCTGTTATCAAGGGACAGCGCGCATTGGAAAAGTATTTTTTTTATGTACCAAGGTATAGAAGGTTGGCGACTATAATGCAGTCCATCTGTCAGAAATACTAACGCAATGTTCTGTAGGGAAACTATTAAAACACTTGTGCTGATAAACGAACTCGTATCTCTTGTGCATACCGTACAATTACGCTAAAGGGGCCCACTGATTAACAGTCCGCCGGACGGTATCGACCTGTCAGTTAGAACAAAATTTTGACAGTTCCGAACAACTGACAGGCCGATACCGTCCGGCGGACTGTTAATCAGTGGGCCCCTTTAGAGTCTAGAGCAGTGATGATCAATTTTGTATGGAAAGTGATTCGGCCAAGTTTATTGATAGGATTTCGGTTGGTTAGGTGCGATTAGCTCGACTTTTTAAATTTGAGTCTCCTGGAATCGTTCATTACCTACTAAAGATGTGGAAATGGCGGAAGGTTTCTAAAAAGTTGGAAGAATTCTCAAAATAACTATCTTTATTTATTTTGAAACTTTTCGGATTAGTCAAAACTTTTACAATTATTTGCAGGTAAATGTTTTTAACGTGCACAATTGCACATCTGTAATCGTTTCCACATATTATACCTACTTATATTTCGTTTTCGTTTTCTCACTTTTGGTCTTTGTTATAACGATTTATATGCGTTTGTAAAGTAGTTTTAGTGAACTTTAGTATTTCCTACTTGCTAAAATCGACTGCACAGACATTTTACTCATATCATGTGTGTGGCACGAACTTATGAGTTGTGAAATGTTCCTGTTAAGTTCACGCTATTTTAAGCTTTACTAGATCTTTTACGATTTTATAACTTGCGATCGTAATATTTGAAAAACGCTTGATCTCTTTACCTTATCCCACCCCCACACTAAAGCGTAACGCCATTTAAATATCGGAAAAATTTGCATCCCAATAACTCCTAACCTTTAGCGCCGCGATCCCGGAATACTGATGCCTGCCTCGTCGAGCCCCAAATATATACATATGAGACTCGCACCATTTATTAAGTCTGGGCCCAAAATGCTTTTAGAAATCTTAGACTAAATTGAAGTAAACTTTGTCGCAAAATTTGAACTGGATATAGGCTGTCAATTCTATTGCACTAAAATATTCCACACTAGCTTCTGTTCGCAATTTCGTCTGCGTGGAATGATGATGATAATGGATAAAAACTATCCTATGTTCTGTCCCGGGCCGCTCAGCTTCAGCTAAACTTGAAGATGTAAGTCATCAGATAATTTAAAAAAATGTGTCGGATAAATAAAGGGTTATTCTAAATGTAGTAACAAAGTGTGAAATCATTTTGTAAATAATGTAGAATGTTGAACCTAATATAGTACCCTGAGGCACTCCTCTACAAGTTGCAGCTGTATTAAAGGTTAAACCCCAAATCGTAAACTATCGTTTGCTTCATAAAATTTGGCATTCAGCGTTCTGGCCGGAGTCGATACGCAAACAGTCCGAACTGACCGGTGCTTGCTAACTTTAACTTTGGACAAACTTGCGCTTCATATTTAACTTTGTTTAGCAGTTACCTGACTTTAACGGTATGTACAGACTGCTAATACGCATGGACACATTATTAATGTATTCCATTCAAGAAGTGGCCATGCACTTTTGCAGCTAGGTGAACAGGAGTAAAATTTAAGTTACTTATATTAAGCATTTATTTTATTTTAATACTAAAATATTAACAGCATTGACACTAAAGCCAATGTAATGTGGTGCGTTCTCGCGCGCGAGTCCATACTTGAAGTCGCGCTAGATGTATGGAGTGGTGCGCGACGACGCAACTCATGCTAGACCGACTGATTAACATTTTTTTTTTATCAAAGTTAGTAAATTTATATATTCGTTACGTTTTTTACTACTTCATTAAGGCTTAAGTTTTTAAGAACAAGGTGTAAAATTGCTCCTAAGTAGATGCTAGATTAGATTGTGTCTTGATATAACTTGTAAACATTCGTCATTAAACATTCAATTCTAATTCTCCCCATACATCTAAAACAAACGCATAAATATTCATAACACGCTAATTGCAATAAAACTTCCAATCACAAATTACGAAAGAAAAACCGTTTACTCCAAGACAAACATCAAAACGCCACAAGTCCCTAATTCTTCCAATCCAATTTAATTCTTAACCGTAACAAATTAAAGTCAAAAATAAAATATCACTATATGACTTGTAGCCTTAGAGGATATAACCAACGGAGACGCCATGTCTAAAATTTTCGGTACAAAATAGTCTGCCGTTTTTTGCGGGGGAGGGGCACATCAAATGTATAGGTACGTCATGTCAGATAAACGTCAGTCCATACATATGGTTGACATGTGGTTGACCATTGGTCGCCTATTTTCGACAGAGGGGAACGCCTGTTAATGGCGGCTCCATTGTTAATTACTCCGAGCTTGTAGCATTCACCTTTTATAGAGACTCGATAAAACATCGCATCCCAATTGCTACGACGGTTATCGTGCTGGATGCGATTCGCGAGCGGGATGTCGCTATAATAAGCGAATAGCGTTGTCTCGCTCAAGCCGCCTACGTCAGAACAATTAGCATCTATTTGAAGCAACCCTCTTTTCCCTTTCATGCGAAAATGACCGAAAACCCAAGAGGCATAGAGGCGATATTCGCGTCAAAGCGGTGCCAGTTAACTAGCAATTACATTATGTTGTCAAAGGCCGACTTTTTCGTACGTCGGTAATGAACGGGCATAATTTATGTCCATTTGTACTGCCTGGAACCCAATTCAGATTTAACAAGTTGTAACGGTTTTAATAATATATTGATCTTAATTTGATACGACCCCGAAGATCGCTCACGCTGATTGGTGCATGTGAAATGAAGTGAAAGTGAAAAACGATCGTTAAGGTCGTATCAAAACCAGTTAGAAGTCGTAACAAGTTGTTAAATTTAAATCCGGCTCCTGGGTTTCACCTGAAGGTGCTAAGTTAAAAGCTATAGCGGGTTTATGGCGGGGTGACGAACCCACAACACAAGACTTCTTGAGCTTACCGTGGGACTTAGTCAATATGTGTAAGAATGTCATATAATATTTATTTATTTAGGGCTGAGGCGATAAGACTTTAACGACAAAGTATGCTTATAACTTTCTCCATGTGTAACCTGTCGTATTTTCGCCAAATTATTCTGTTTGAACGGGATTTAATATCGAATAAATCCCCTCATTTTAAAAACAAAATCAATACCTACAGATAGTTCAGAAAATCTGCAAAACTTAGATGTTAAACTAATAATTATTCTGCCATCGTTTATGCAAGCGAAACCATCATTTTAGGTATGTACGAAATGCCAAAATAAATAAAAAATCACATTTATCAATGTTTGTATAGTGAAATAATTGACAGAAAATAGGAAAAAATCTCCTCCTCCTCCACCGGTCCGTAATTTCTATTGTGCTAAATTTTACTTATCACATAATCCCACAATATTGGTTAGAGTAAAATCTAAAATCAACATAAGAACAGCGCACCTCTAAAATTTTCTAATTTGTACTTTCATTCGACCACTTCGTAACGAGTTCCCCTAAACCAGACTGGCGCCCAAAATGAATACGTTGCATCTACTATGCGTATTGTCGGATATTAAAATTTATTCCACACCGCTTTATTGCCTAACTCTCACTTGTTTTTCATTCGAAATAATACGGAAATTGGTTACAACCGGATTGCTGCAATTTCACGGTTGTATTGTACAAAAACCAAGTAACTGTTGTAATTTTTTTTATCGCATTTTACTATATCGTGTACGGCTTCAAACCTTAACAAATTGCAAAAGTATGGATGTTAATAATTCAAACATATGTACCTATACTTATGCGCCACGGCGACAATTATTCAAACTTCGATACGCGTGTGGAAATTTTGCAATTTGTTTGTTCACATGCGTTATGTCCAGGATACTTGTGTTAATCTAAGAATAAAATAATTATCATTCAACGTTGTAGTTTTATTTTGTAACTTTTTCCTTATCCAGATTTTCTCGTCGCTCAGCGGCAATATTTTTTCGAATTCCGTAGATTCATTTCATTCATTTAGCCCAAACCATCCAGCATATAATCCAAGACGCCCTATAACGCGCTATGTCGCCGGTCCTCCCGAAGACCTGATCACCCTGAGCGACGAAGCCATAAAGTGGCTGAATGGTCTTAGTGTAGACATCTGTTTGTACATATTTGTTTCTATTTTTAAAATATGTTTGCCATACGATTAAATAAATAAAATTTCCAATGTGCTCGATAGTCGTGTGAGGCACGAAATCTGTGAATTTTTTTTATAGTACCAAAATAATATGTAATTTTATAATTTTTTTTTTTGTTATTCTTACTCTAATAACAATTTGAACTATGAACGCAAATAAATCTTCTACAAATTTTCAAACTTTGTTTTACCATCTGACCACAACCATACGGCATGCTCTCAAAATCTGTTCCACATTATATCACGTCCACATACTAAGTTCTAGCCAGGCACAGTTGTTCGGCGATAGCTTTTTGTTTCATTTTTATTCCAACAACTGACATTGGAATAGATTTTGCGGTTCCCATTTTATTTTATTCGAGTGTTGTAAACCGGTTATTTTTAGCCTGATAAAATATTTAGTTTTCATGAATATAAACCGTTTTTGTCTGAAACAGGTGTGTGCTTTTTTATGAAAAAAGTACATTTCGAGAGAAGAAGGGATATTATTAGATGTTTAGTATTTTTTTATAAATAATAAATGAATCGATCCACGACGTATGGAAAATAAAACAAGTTTCCAGCAATTCTCTGTCTAGAAGTTTTAAATTTGTAATCTTTTTTTGTATTTATTCAGTTTTTTCGTTCATTTCTTCCTAGTAGTAAGTAAGCCTTTCGTGTGCCACACATAATCGTCGCACTTGGTTCATTTTCGCGACTTCGGTAAAAAATTACCTTTGTCGCTTAAAAATTTAACAGTTCTTGAGAACAAAATGGGAAATATTTCAAATGTCTTCTTACCAATGTTACCAAGTTGTGAATCATAGTAGTTGTAGTACTTACTCGTACTGGACGGTAGTTGGGTAGTTTTACTATTAAAGGCAGTTTTAAAATTAATTCCATATCCTTCCCACTACGAGTCCGGTACTAGCAGAAATAAAGATGCATTTATATGGTACGAGTTTCTCACACGTATTTCGAACTTCTCTGAAAACTCCTCTCATTTCTATTACCAATCGAGATGTCGTTTTATTAAGTAAGTATCTATGAGATCAAACGCCGTAATGGCGATTGTAACATTTGGTTTCTAAACAAAATATAAAAAGCTTATAAATGTGAGTACGAGTAGATAAAGCGATGTAAATTGTACATAATTACTAATAATTAGTTGTTAAAACACTAGCGTGATATTATTATGAAACCTCCTGAAAGATGTTATTATGAAACGAGCTGAAAGCGAGTACCTACCTACATACTTATGTAGCAGTCATGACTGATACATAAAAGCTATTTTTTATTTTTTATTTCTCATGTAACAAAAATCGTAGGCCACGAGACAGCACCATGTAAATGTACCCTAAAGCAACTACATTGTTCCGTCCAAGACAGGCCATTTGCAAGTTAATGAGCTCCTACTTGAGTGCAGTTTTAGTTATTCCAAGCTCTCAGCTTGCTTCTTACGACTAAGTAGTTGCTTAAACACTTGAGATGAGGCGGGATTAGAATATTATGAAGTTATATGTTAGCGTTGCTATTTATAAGTAGGTATGATGACGTCTTTTTAATTAAATTAAATATTACAAGCGTGGTCGAGGTAGGCAGGCGGAAATGGCCAGACGGCATTGTCTAACTTTACAACTGGTCCAAATAAGCACATAATCAGGAATTGTGAAAAGGCAGGGGATAGGCTTTAAGGCAGGAGAGGGAAATCAAATATAAGATACGTTTTACTTATTTTATTGTTATGCTATTATTATTAAATAAATAAGGCATGACACAAAATAGAATCCCAATTTTTTAGTGTTCATAAATTTCCTACTTCGAGCCCTAATGTAAGGCTAGTCATACTTGTCCCGCAGCCTCATTTACCCGTATCGACCTTAACTGCATTTCGCATAGCAAGACGTAATAACTGCCGCCTTAAGAAAAAAAACCATAACTAACAAAAAGTAAGTTTTGAGAAAAAGCCAAAAAACTTTGCACTCCTGTTCAAATAGGTTAAATTCAAAGTACAAAGTTGAAACTTTTGTTAATTAACAAAGTAATAGTGTAGAATTTTTATGCGTTGTAAATTATTCGATTATCTATTTATTTAAATAAGTTATATAGAAAAAATAGTTACTGCCTCGTGATATAAATCAAATAAAATAATCTTTATTAACATTAAATGACATAAGTGTGTACTTATGGTTTTTGTGCTAGTTTTGCACTACGATGTCTAAGAAATAAAAACACAAGTACACAGTTGTGCTTATGTTACGCGCGCCAAGCATTAACGTAGGTACTAGAATGACCTCCATAAATAAACCTAAAGTTATTCAAAAATATAGGCAAAATCTGGAATACGCGACAGGGTGAGAAACGTAACATGGATATAAGTATACTTACGAATAATTTTTGACACTTATTACAATCACGTATACACATTAACACTTCTAATATTCTTCGAAGTAGGCACAGGAGTAATTAATACGTGCGTCGTACGCGCAACCTCTTCCGAAGGAAAGTAACTAAGAGTGAACCGGCTGTAATCTGTCCTTTAGGGGACCGGAGTGGGACTGCCTACTAGCCTGATAAAGCATAACTGACTACAACGTTTAATAAATAAAGCACAAGTTTACTTTTTTGAAACCGACACTAAGCAGAAAAAGCATAAGGAAGAGTCATACGAGATAGAAAAAACATAACGTGCAACTTATGTTTTTTCAGATTCCGAGAGTTATGACTAATAATTATTTTATACTAACAAGAATGAACATTTCTGTCAACTTATGGGTTTTTTACATAGAAATTTTATATAATACCAATATATGGTTTTTCTTCTTGTGAAATAATTGTTGGGCTCAAATTCAAGACAAAGGAAAAACAACACAAGTCGTCAATTTAGTACTTTTCTGTCTATGAATATGTACTTATGCTTTTTCTTTCTCAAAAAGGCAGTAACTTTACCAAAATGGCGTGTAGTTATGCTTGTCTAAATCGTGACCTGTTACAGATAAAGAAATAACTGCTAGATAGAAAAATCACATTTTTCTTCCTGATTTCGAGGGTGTCAATAACTCAATTTCGCAAAAATTGTCACTTATGGTTTTTTTCCTTAAGGCGGCAGATAAGCAGGTAGGTACATGTATTTATAAATAAGTACGTACAGCTGATTTGCTGCTCACAGTAACCTACTTTAACCAAGCACTATTGGCTCAGCTCAGCCGTTTGAGGCAACGATAAACCGAACCGACACATTCGGACGCTTCTGTGTACATTTGACCACTAAACACAACGGGTAATTATTCTGAGTCTACTATATTGGTCGGATGATTAGCTAGCAAAAAGATGCATACAAATTCTAGCGAACGTATATTCCAAACAACTGCCTCCTTCACTTTATAAAGTATAAACTGTTGACGTTCCCTGGGTGCACTTTTTTTCATACAAAGTATACAATATCTGGGAGACCTAGTTTTGCTCGGAAAACATATACAAACTCAAAAATTAGCGTTTTCCCAGAGATAAGACGTAGCTAGATCGATTTTTCGCCCCCGAAAACCCCCATATAGCAAATTTCATCGATATCTTTAGAGCCGTTTCCAAGGTCCCCGAAATATATATACATATAAATAAATAAATATACAAGAATTGCTTGTTTATAGGTATAAGATATTTTAGGCATGTAGTTTTACAATGAGAGCGTACCTTCGATTGCATTTGAGCGGCTTTTTGGCAGCGGGTTCCTATGACTCTTACAGTACAGGAGCATAATTCCCTTGATATGATACACTTTGCTTGACCGCATACATCATCCCTATCGTCTGTTGATGCAACAATATCTCCACCGCACCTTAGCACCTTACCGTCTAGTGTTGGTTAAGACTTGAAGTTCTTTTAGTCTACTGCTGTAAGACTTGACTCAGTTTTGCAGACTCTTATAATAAACTCGAGTTCTTTTTAACTCGTTAGAGAGTTTAGACACCGGAGTCTTTTGTAGAGTCCTTTTTAGAAAACACATTTTTTTTTACAAAAATTACAAAATGCATTGTCTTCACGTAATGTCATGGATTATTAGGTACACGAATCATACAATAATGCCTATTTTCTTTAGTGTTATTTAGATACAATCTAAAAAAGCTTTGGAGTCTTTATTGCGACGTTCGAGTCTTTTTGAGTTGAGTTTAAAAAGACTTAATAAACAACTCGAGTTGACACTTAAAAAATTCGGATTTTTTTTGCGCAGAATCTCGTAAAGGCAAGTCGAGTTCTTCAAATTTAGACTCAAAATACTCGACTTACCAACACTACCTGTATCGGCTTATCGCCCAAGACGTATGTGGCAATATCGGACAACAATGTGCTATTTACCACCCGCTGTTACTCCGCACACATTGTCTATCCAAGTAATCCGGGAGTCAATTTCTCTAAGCCTGTTTTGCTATTTGGAGTGAGGAGATACGTTTCAATCCTTTGGCTGGGAATTGGCCTTTTTCGTAATAAGTTTTTTGAAAACAAAAATTTAGGTAGGAAATAATATTTTAAATATATTAAAAACGGGTCAAAGCAGATATGAGCGTGAACGGACTCACACGAGACGACGCCCAGGATCGCGCAAAGTGGAGGAAAGCAAGTAGGAAAGCGGACCCTGGCATATAGGCCGGGATAACGCTAGGTAGAAGAAAAAGATTAAAAACGGGTCACTCGCGTATTTTAACTCCAAAAACACTCGACATGTTTTACTCCGTACCGAAGATTTGTTATTAAATAATATTTTTACCATACACCAGCTTGTAAAGGCTCTCTTTATTCTTCAAAAACTGATAAGATAACAAAGTTGCATTTTATCTACAAGAGTGACTAAGTAATTGGATGCAAAATTTTAGTTGCTTCCTCATGGTAAGGGTTTTTGTTTTACGTTTAAATAACGTACATTTTGTTCCTCAATTATGGATATTTCCTATATAAAGGAATATATTTATATACCGTCGTCTAATACCCATAACACAAGCCTTATTGAGCATACTGTAGGACCAGGTGTTAGATAGATAGATAGATAGATAAAACTTTATTCGTTTCCACAACATACATGGTACATAGATGAAAGAAGACATGCAGCTTAAAATTATCATAAAAATTAATTTACAAATCTTAAAGTAAAAGAAAAATAAAACAAATGCAAAACCATGTGTCGTGGCAGAGAATAGGCGCTGGCTCAGCATGGTGATGCGGCAAGCCACATCGCTGATATTCTGCCAGGACCTTTTACAAAAATGAAAAGACTGTACAACGCTTAATTCTTATAAATCTTACTTAACTAAGGTAATGATGCTCATGTTGTGTGTTGTGTGTCTACTGGCACGTGCTTCTGTGCATGAGATGTGGTAATATCCGTTCCCGGACTTGTTTTATATTATTATTGAGATTAAATTTAGATGTTACCCTAAGATTTTACTAAAATTTGAAATTGAACATAAATATAAATGAGACTACATCATCTAGAAGGAAGATTCAGCCTTGAAGTTTTAGATGGTTTAAAAGGCGTAATCGATATTTAATTTTAAAATTGGATTTTTTTTTGTTTAGGGATTATAAAAAATAGTATATATATAGTTTACCGTATATATATAGTATACGACCGGTCTGGCCTAGTGGGTAGTGACCCTGCCTGCGAAGCCGATGGTCCTGGGTTCGAATCCCAGTAAGGGCATTTATTTGTGTGATGAACACTAATATTTGTTCCTGAGTCATGGGTGTTTTCTATGTATATAAGTATGTATTTATCTATATAAGTATGTATATCGTAGCCTAGCACCCATAGTACAAGCTTTGCTTAGTTTGGGGCTAGGTTGATCTGTGTAAGATGTCCCCAATATTTATTTATTATTTATTTATTTATTTTTCTTTAGCTATAGAATAAGTTATTTATAACATAATTTAACAGGACAATGAACACTAGAACTAGCAACTTGTAAAGTACAGTCTTACAAACTCGTCCCACTTTTCAAAAAAACTTCCGGCTCGCACCAAACTCTAGAACTGTTATTAAAATTCAACTTATTTCAATAAAGAGAGCAACAACCAAGAAACTGGAACATTCTCGACGTCCAACTTTTCTTAACAACATTTTCTTAATAAATAGTTGTATCTGGATAGTTTCTTGAAATATCTAAGGGATTTAAAGTTCTTTTTACACTTCTCTTTAATGGTTAGCAGGACGATGAGATATTTTGGTGGGGAAAGAAAAATGCAATGTATACAATAATAATAAAAATTGTACTTGTACAGGTACACTGCGATTCTATTTTTTTACGAGTACTTACAGCTATACTTATTAATATATTATTATATGCACACACATAAATCATATATGATTAACTTACCATCATAAAAATAACATTATAATGAAAACTATACAATTTGTGCTATGTAAATTTTGTAATGTAACTACCAATGTAATATTTCGTGTAGAGGGTGTTGAGGGTTGATCCAAGAATTTTCTTGAGGCCTCAGCTAGGTACTAAGTAAATAAAATTTTCAATCAAACTTCTTAAATATGATACTGGAAGAATTTTCATCACGTTCACATTCCTTTTATTCGTTCTACGAGTAAGTGCCATGACTATTAGAATCCCCTGGGTCTGAGGTCGCCTTTTTCCCCTACAATTTACCGCACTACCGGGCCTACCAAAAACCTTTGACCCCACTAACTGCGCGGCTAAAGGATTAATTGCTCCCCCCCCCCACAAAAGCAACCCCTAATTTCGCCCCTTTGTAGTGGGAAGTGCACTTTGAAGATTCCGCGCCGAATTACGCGAAGTTATGGTAACTCGGCTTAAGCGAAAATGTTTGTTTGATTAAATTAGTTACCTATTCAAGTTCCGTTGTATTGTTGGCCAATTACCTGCGAAGTCATGTGGAGTTTACAAGGAAACTTTGGTGGAGGGAGGTTTTAATTCATGACACATGTATCTATATAGATACACACACATGTATCTATATAGATACACACACATGTATCTATGTCAGCTTCAGCTGATATGCGTAATATTTGTTGCTTTTTGACAATTATTTTAGTCCCTTATTTTATTGAGTTCATCATGCTAATTTTGGCCACCTGTTAGTTGACCGAAGCGTAGCGTAGGTCTACGTTTTGACTTGGGCATTTTGCTTTCGTATGTCCATCCGGATGTTCTCCTCTACAGGTCACAATTCTCAACCGATTCTTGTGAAATTTTGTGACCAGATTCTATGATTAAATAAAATTTTTATGGCAATCCAGTTTTTGGAAATTTTTAAAAATGGTGGAGTTGTGGTACCTCGCGCCTAAACAAATAGTCGTATCGATATCATAAGAGTTTTTTTCTTTTTGATATGTTTATAGATTAAATGGCCAAAAATTCAGAAAATTTATTTCGCTGGTTTCGGAGGTATTGAGATATTTAATTTTAACTAATTTTAACTTGAGAATGAGTAGCTAAATTTCGTCGTAAGAACTATTTGGCTCAGTTTGTAAACGTTCATTTTTTTTTTGTTTGCACAGAGAGTCTGGGTTCGATCCCCAGTATTTGTATGCTGGGATTTAACTTTTTTTTACACTTTAATTTCGTATTGTTTTTTTTTAACTATATTTAAAGCTCTTAGCACCATGCACCATTGGTCCGAAGGTTTATAATAAGATCCCTCCGGCAATTAAGCAGGCCCCGAGTTACGCTTCATTTGTTCGACAAATGAAAACAAAACTAATTAAAGACGCTTTGTACTCCATTGACGATTTTTTTTTGTAATAAGTATTTAAAATGTTATGTGGTAAATACAAAAAATTGTAAATGTATAAATATATACTGCCAATAATAATTAAAAATGATACATAAATTACAAATGTAAATAAGCCCATGTGCAGGGCCGGATTTGGACGCCCCAGTTGCGGCAAAATTATTAAATTATTTTAAGTACCTATATATGTTAACTATCTGTAATTATTTAATGACGTATAAAATGTAAATTTTATGAATAAATAATTGAAATTGAAATTGAAATTGTAATTTAATGCTTTGCTCGCGAGGTCTACAGCTCACAGAGCCACTAGTTGTAGAATGTTTTGTATGTGAGTGTGTCAAGTGTAAAAAATGGGTGCAATCATCATAATCAAAAATATGTCCTATAGCTCTTATGTCAGCGAATCAAGAACTATGGGACATCATATAACTCATTTTCGCCAAAATGTCCTTTACGCCAATTGAACCCAAAGGTATCGATATTTTTGAGTAGGTAAGTTGTATGCACCCATATTTTTACACTGGACTGAACATAAATTAAAAACTATCAAGTTTATAGGAACCTTAGTATCATTGTTTTAGAACTGGCACGGTATAATCAATATTTTAAAATAAAAATTACCATACATTTTAATTCTCACTTGAATTTTATCCAGTAAATACATTACACAATTTATAGGTAATATCAGTAAATTCGAATCGGTTTTGTCAACAAGTAATGTAAAGTTTAAAGTTTATTAAAACTCAAAACTTTTGGATCCTTTCAAAACTAAAAGTCCTAGTTCATAATAAATGGAGTAAGTCCGACTCAAGAGTGTAAATTATTCATCTTTTAAGCATTGTCTGAGTTTTCAGTCTTTCGGACGATAGCTTAGTGCGAGTTTACAAATGTTGGGGATATACTTCGCGGAATTTTAAAATTCCTGAAATATTCAATTGGACAAAAGTTATTTTAAGCGCTTAGCGTTTGACGAAGATTATTTTCACAATCACAATGGACAAAGAAATATCATATTCCATGCTTGCGAAAAAAGTGTGGGTAAATATAATTACAAACATTAAAATAGATATACCTCGAGGATTTTATAGCTGTTACGTCTTATGAGTTTCACGTGCAAGTAAATATATATCAAGGAGAAATGATTTAAATGAAATTCAATTATGAAATGACCAAATACCCAAACTATTTTATATAATATCTAAATCATTTTAGCCTTAATTTTTTAACAATAGTTGATGCAAACATATCACAGAGATTGCACTCACAAAAATTATAATAAGACGAGTTTACTTTTGCTAAGAGTCCGCAGCAAGCTCGGCCGAATTTCACCTTCCCATACAAAAGGAGTTTCGTTCTCATTTTTTTAACTATGGTATCTGAAGCTACATAAACTTATTACAGAACTGGATATACCTTATCCTATTGTAAGTACAAAGTTTCAGAGAAATCTAGCTAGTCGTTTTAAAATGAGAGCGTAACTATCTACGCTTGTATGGAAAACCAAGCTTGCTGGGGACCACCCTTAACTTATAAAAATACTTATTCACCAAACGGATCTTCCCAACCACTTACCAAAATAAATTATGACATTTTTTTCAAGTTTAAGCACTCCAAAACTTAAGATAAACCGCTTTGGGATGTTGAAAAAGTCGGGTCCCTATTACAGGAGCCGACTAACTTTTTTATAGCTATCGGAAGCCGAAACATAAAGAGGGAAGTTGGCTCTTTAAAATATCCAAAGGTCGGTGGGAGTTCAAAAGATTCTGAAAACTGTAGTGAACAAAACATTTCTTGAAAATTTTATAAAAACGTAGGTAAAGCGCTTTTCCTTGTTTGCGTCAGTATTTATCAATGCAGAAAGTACATATTTATTTTGTTTCTGTGTCTGTTCTAGGGAATGCAAATCGGTTATTTTTTGTATGGAAATAACCGCGGTTTCGGTTAACCGATAATTTCCATACAAAAAATAACCGAAAATAACCGATTTGCATTCCCTAGTCTGTTCGGTGATCTTCTACTCAGTTCTAGTCGAGACTTTATTTTATTTTTTTTATTTTTATTATCGTTTACACTCACTCACACATTATCACATTCACAGATGCAAAAATAGTTAATTAACAATTAGTATTATATTGTATGTAAAAATAATTATCATTTTGAATACGTTCTTAATAATTATTTCATACGTAGGTACATATTAGGTTCACGTAGTCGATAACTTAACTGCAATAAGTAGAAATTTAAAGC
This sequence comes from Cydia splendana, assembly GCF_910591565.1. NCBI lineage: Eukaryota > Metazoa > Arthropoda > Insecta > Lepidoptera > Tortricidae > Cydia > Cydia splendana. The sequence continues at coordinate 19,168,913 of NC_085974.1, forward strand.
CTTATGTGCTTGCTGAAGCCTTAAAGCAAAATTATAACGTTTATTTGCCAAAAGTACCTATTATGATAAAAATATTAAGTACTAAAATATCCAATCGATAAATATTGTCCAACGAAATCAAGCCAATTTCCCGGAACGTTTTTGACCCGTTTGTAACCCACATTAAAATTTCTACATTCTATTGAAATCGTAGCAATTTGAATTCAAAATCGGATTTGAACCATTCAGGAAATGTTCGACTCGACTATTTTATACAGCGTTAGCTATATTCGGAGCTCTTTGCGTAGTTTTCAAGCTTGACCTGGTCGGTGAAAGCCACAGTAAAGTAAACATGTATTGGAAACCGATTGACCAATCACGTTGGAGCGCTGCTTACCTCGCCTGAGCACACACTAGGAGGCTGATTCGACCTTGTAAAATGTTAATTTGATCTCATTTTGTTTTATAAGTCACCGGTATGTTTTGTTCGTATTGAAACAAGTGCCCAGAAGAAACACGAAAAATGTTAAACACGCATGAGAGGGGGCAAAATAAATATCCTACTACTTAGAACTGATTTCTCAAAAATGAATATTACATTTTCGATTATTTGGTACTTTTGTACATTATAAAATAAATTTAAATGCTAAAACCATCACTTATTAAAAGCAAACTGGTTTTTTTTTGGAGCTAGTTAACACGGACGTACCACATACTATCCAAATCAAATGCAAGATCAACGTTGTAAGAGCTCTTTCCCACTGATGTAGGTACAGCTTTTTGCGGGAACGGTTTTCTGCAGGATCCCGTTTTCTGTAGTATGCGTGCAGTATCCCGCAAACAGAATGCTCGTGTGAACGTAACTATATTAGCTCGTATACTGAAACGGGATCCTGCAGAAAACCGTACCTGCAAAAAACTGGACGTCAGTGAGAAAGAGCTCTAAGCGGGCAAACTAGTAAACAACATGTAACTTCTAAAATAAAATTATTTATGTCAAGCATCCTATCATTGACACACACCGTTGAGTCGCTCGCGGCATTATTCATAATTGGGGTCATTTTTACACTTTAGTCTGACTTCTCTAAATATTTATTCTAGATAGTTCGCTGTACGTATTATAGTAATAGTGTACTTCTGGTCAAAGTGTGTGATATTTCGGCGGTTCCATGGGAATCTGCCAAATCCTACTCCAGAACAAGTTTAGCAGCAAAAACTGTTGTGTTGCCTAGAAAAGACTTTTATTTTTTAAGATTATATTTATTGAATGTACCTATATAAGGTGCCTGAAAATAAATGATTTTTGATTTTGATACTATTTAGATTTAATCTAAGTATCAATAACAGATTTCTCTAATTTCGAATGCCTCTCTAGACGCGCTTCTCGGACTCGTATTCACGCATGACGCCGCCGGTATTTAGTGAAATGATTCAATTAAGTTTTCGGATAAAGGTTGCGGATGATCAAAGTGTTTTGTGTTTCAATCCGGTTTGGAGGTTCGATCTCTCAAAATAGTGAAATTGTATATCAATTGGTTGATTTTCCGCTTGGAATCTTGATAGTTTTCTATGAAACTTAATTAAGCTGTTATTTAAAGTTCCTTAAATCCATCGGGGTAACTCTGAATTGGTTTCTACTATTGGAATTCAATATCAACCCATAGATATCTTCATCACTTAGATTGAAAGTCCTCAACTATGCGTAAGTGAAATTATATTAGGTATGTAACGGAATTCGATTTCGCTAATTAATAAAAATTGAAGCTAAAAATGTGAAACATATATTTAGATCTGCTATTTGCAGAAATAAGCATACAATTCATCGGGAAATTGGGTGAAACATAATAAGTAGGACCAACCTAATTTACTACAGAGTGCGTTCCTTATTTTGAATGATATTAAAACTGTGTCATGTCGATAAAAAGTATACATTTCAAACCTGCTTATTTTCGCTGCGAATGTCACATTTGAACTCAAGAGATGCAAATTGAGCTTGTTGCTGACATATTTTGCAAGATAAGTGGACGAGACGGGTGTCCTACAATACAACCATAGTGGAAGGAATAATAGAGTAATCTATTTTATAGAAGGACCGTATTCTCCAATTTTAAAGTTTGCGTGAGATACTCTTTTATTGTTACTGTTAATTGTCATTTAATATTAAATAATGAGCTGGCCATGTATTTATTTTTCTAGTTCTAGTAGCGGCAACTACTACTGCTAGACACCAAAACTGGTGTGGCTGTACTTGTAGTGACGCGACGAAATCGCGGAGTGAGCCACGCCTTCTATGACAAAATGCTGATGATGAAAACATTTACATTCAACATTCAACTAGACAAAACAACTACACGTTTCATACTCGTACTCATTTTCTCGTACGTATCTTGTCATTTGAGCAGCACCAGCTGATTGATTTTGTTTAAGATGGACTACTCGTGGATATATATATTCACTCTGCTACAACGTTCTGCTTACTGTTTTATTATGCAGATATATATTTGTTGTCAGAGGACACAAAAAGTTACGGAATTGTGAAATGTCTCTTTTTCTGAATATCTCCTTTCCTTTTTAAAAGAAATTTAGTACATTTTTTTATGTTTAGAATAATAATTATAATGTATTTTTTTTATCATAGTTGTTGCTTTTGTCAGTAGATGATCGTTCTTGGTAGTAGTAGATTTTTTCAGATTGAATATCTAATCCTAAGTTGTATCGTATATTATCCCCAGTTTTACAAATCAACTTTTAATTTTGTAGGTTTTAAGCAGAAACGTCTGCGAAAGATGCTATTATGGTGGCAATTTTTACTGTAAACCAAAATAAATGTCATACACGAAGGGAAAAATTATCAAAGCAAAATACCTTTATCAGAGTATTAATGGCAGTGCCATCTCTCTTCGCTAGCCCGTAATCGTTCGATTCGGTTCGGTTCGGAATCGAGTTTGATTCGGTTAGAAGGTCGAAGCATGCTGGTCTATCTTAGAGATGGCCAGGGGGAGCCACAAGCCTTCAAGAAATTGTCATAAAGTTGGGATTTCGAGGGTGGCATCCGTGACTAAATAACCGAGTGGTTCAGGCAACTGCCAGGTAAACGAGGGACGCTGGTTCGCTTCCAGCTCTGGATACTGGAGACTTTGGTAATTTTTACCTTCGTATATGTCATTTATTTCGGTTTATAGTTTAAATAGTAGTATAAAAAACACAAATGAAAATATTTTCATAGAAAGTAATTTAATTTGTTCTTAAAGTAATATTTGCTGTATTGGGTAAGGTCTTGGTAGCTCAGATGGAAGTGCACTGGGCTAGCGATCTGGTGGTCGTGGGTTCAAGCCCCACCCAAGTCAGTGAATTTTTAGGGTTCCGTACCCAAAAGGTAAAACGGGACCCTATTACTAAGACTTCGCTGTCCGTCCGTCCGTCCGTCCGTCCGTCCGTCCGTCCGTCCGTGCGTCCGTCCGTCCGTCTGTCTGTCACCAGGCTGTATCTCACGAACCGTGATAGACAGACAGTTGAAATTTTCACAAATGATGTATTTCTGTTGCCGCTATAACAACAAATACTAAAAACAGAATAAAATAAAGATTTAAATGGGGCTCCCATACAACAAACGTGATTTTTGACCAAAGTTAAGCAACGTCGGGCGTGGTCAGTACTTGGATGGGTGACCGTTTTGTTTTTGCATTTTTTTTTCATTATGGTACGGAACCCTTCGTGCGCGAGTCCTACTCGCACTTGCCCGGTTTTTCCACGTTATCTATCCCAACTTAGGTGACGATTCTAAATCAAAAGCTTTTTAGCTCAGTTAATTCGTAATGTTTCCTCACATACAAGTTACGTAATTTATTTTACCAGGAAAATGAGATAAATTGAGCATAATATCAAAGTCAATGTCACCTGAAGGCCTCATCAAACGTTTGTATGTTCCGCTAAACGTCGCATCTGTGTCCCACTCAAGGCTCCCTTATTGGATTACCTTGTTTGGCGGATATTTATGTAAGGCCTTTGAAGTAGGTAACAAGGGCTAATACTCGGAGTAAGGCTAATACGAGGTTCCGAGAAACATATTTATTTATTAATCTTTATTGCACAGTAAAAATAAGTACAAATGGCGGACTTAATGCCATTCTCCACCATGCATACCATTTATTTATTTGATTGCTGTCAAAAATTTTATATGATACAAATAACTTACCAAGATATTGAGGCTCAACGCAGGTATTTTGGTGGAGACGTCAACATTTTGATAACTTGAATGAATTGATAGAGTGAGGGATCAGATAATATATGCAGTTTATTTGCCATTCTGAGTTACAGTAAGCGGAACAGGAAAGTTCGTAATACCAGTAGGCTTTTAGTACATACTTAGCGTCAATGTCTGGTGTCCCTTGACCTTGTGTTGGTGTCCTTGAGTGTGTAGTTTGTAGTTGCAACTCGCTGGTGCTATTATGCCCGTGACAGAGTTTGCTATATCAGCTATGAGAGCGGCAGCGGCGGCGGCAGCAATAGTGGAAGACAGTTAAAGGAACCTTTTGGTTGAGAGCAGTGCAACGCCGGTCACTATGAAGATTCTCCAGAGAGGCTATTGTCTAGAAGTGACCGTATTGTGACTACGAGCGAAAAGAAGCACAGTTCTTGTCGAGGGCACGTCGATGTGCCAAGGTTCTATGTGCCGAGTGGGTAATCTTTCTTCTTTTTGACCCCAATTTTGTGTAATTAAAGTACGAGTATCTTTAACTGTCAGCGTGGCGAATAAGTTAGGTCTTCGGAAGTTGGTCTAATACTGTTCTAAATTATCTTCAATTATAATAATGTTTGTGAACTCAATTTCTGGTTATGTCAGCGTTTTACTTAATCACTCAGTTGGAAGTTTGCTGGACCGACTTCCAAAGTTTATCCCATTGAAGTTTCGTTATCTAAGTTTTAGTTCAAGGTTCCTCATTCAAAGCAATGATCCGCAAACATAGTTAATTTTCTGGAAGGCGTGTTGAGGGCAGTAATCAAACTTTAGTAAGGACAATTTGGGATACTTATTCGAAAGTTGGTAACTGTCAGCTATCAACTTGATGTGGCATAACTCGCATTCCTCGCACACACCTGTATAATATAAGTTTGCGTAGGATGCTTATCTCATTATCATAATCTACTTACTATTTGATTTTTTAAGCTACGAATATTTTAATGCGTCTAAATTAACCTTAACAAAGTACACTTTTGGACAAATTTAGAGGTACGCATAAAAGGTTTAATTACTAATTTTGAAATCACTTTAGGTGCTGACCAAAATTTAAACCTTTTTTTTACGTTCCTCTAAATTTGTTTATGAAGTATATAACTTAGGAATTAGGGTACTAACCGAACTTACCTATATTTTTAGGCAGTTTTAGGCAATCTTTACAATTAAAATTCAGCAAATAATAATATTGAGTATTATTACAGTGCTTTGCCCTAATGAGCTTTAAATTATCTCTCAAACCCAATGGAATTAACGGAATTGAAATTCTTATTTTAAAACTAAAAGACTTTAAACATGCTCAACAGTTTCGTGAATGAATTAACATGCGAAAATTCTTTTAGGAATGCAAAAAAGGTTTTAACAAACAAAACAACATACTGATTACACAGACCGGGAGCCCAATTCTGATTTAACAACTTGTTACGCTTTCAAACTGGTTTTGATACGATCTTGACCACGGTGACAGGCTGGTGCGACAATTGTCGACACCACTGTTACTGACGTTACAGGCCTCTATAGGCTAGGGTACCCGCTTACCATCGGACGGGCGGTATGCTTGTTTGCCACTGACATGTTAATTAAAAAACTCCATTGCATCGCACAGAGAACTCATTTTCTGTCAAGAATTACCGAAAATTCTTTGAAATCAACTGTCATCATCATAAACTTCGCAAGAGAAATACCAATTTTTTGCCAATATATTAGTTTTTTTAAATAATACAATGATGGTGACAAACAGGAATACGGCCCGCCCGATGGTAAGCGGTAACCTTAGCCCATGGATGCCTCTGACGTCAGCAACAGTGACATTTGTCGAATTGTCGCACCTGTCACCGTGGTGAAATAGGAGCCTGTAATAGGCGCGCTCAGTGTGTGCGATCTTCAATGTCGTATCGAAATAACATCAAAACCGTAACAAGTGGGTGAATCAGAATCGGGCCCCGGGCCCCGTCTGTCCGAATGTACAGGGTGTATTCTAATCACATCTGAATCTGAACGAGGCTCCTGGGCCCGATCGCAGACGTTTTAATGGGCCCTTCATTTAAAATGACCTTTTTATGTGGGATGAATCTTTAAGCGTTGGACTGGGATTGGTTTGTGGATACGGCTGGATGTTTTCAGTAATGGACAAAGGGATAGACTATACAACTTAGAGTTTGGTATAAAAATGCATTTTACATCTTGTAAATCAAAAGTTATTGCAGACTGTTACTAGTAGGTATACAAGGAGAGATTTTAATCAAAATAAAATATAGGTAAGATAAAAAGTTTGGAAACCAACCTAAAAAAAGTTCAGCAAATTTTTCCGGAACGTAAAAAATCCGTGAGCCCTTTTTATTTATTACCAGATGGCCTTTATTTCTGCATCCGTCATAAATCTCTCGCAATCAAAGAGCAAATCTCGAAAATTCCTGACCCTTTAATCCAAAAAAACCATGAAAGATTCCGTCAAGGAGTGACAAAGATTGTCTGCTTGTTACCCAACGGCCTAACTCCTTTTAGAGTCATTGAATAAGCAAGCTTATGTTGTGGGATATAAGATGTATATTTGTTTTGTTTTGTGTTGGAGATGTGTTATTGTGATGGTGAAGTGGAGATGATATCACAGAGCCATTAATATCGTTCAGAAACATTGTTTGGCCGCGATTTATTGTGGCTGGTGGGGTTCTTTCTTTTAATGCCGGGGGTGGTAATGCATTTGAAATAGATCGAGAAGGGTTGGTTTTGTGGACAGCCCTGTGTTATCGGGAGTGCAGGTTCATAATATATTTTATTTTCAATATTGACTTCAGTTACCGCAATACGAGTAGTTACTCATAAAATAAGACTCCCGTTGACCACGAACGCTGTAAATATGTAGTTCAAAACGTCGGAATGTATTAAATTCATTGTACGGGATGTAATTCGTTCACGTAGTTTTTTTATGACAATACACGATTATTCTTTAATAAACAATTAAGAGAAAATCGTTCTTTGGCAAGACTATAGTATTTTTCAAACAAGGAGGATACGCTGATAGATGTCATCTTCATACAATTTATAACCTAAAAACGCCAAATCTCGCAAAATTGTATTGAGATGACACCTATCAGCGTACTTTTTCTGTTTGAAAAATACTACAAATATAGCCTCTCTCCAGTTTTAAACATCTAAATTTATATTAGTCTTCTAAAATTAAAATAGTAAAAAGTCTCAATTCCGGCTCTACTCGTCAGTCCCAAGAGTGATCTATCCCAACGTCTAACTCTGTGAAATTAATTCCCCGCTGGTTTTTAGGGTTCCTTAAAATGCAAAAAACTGAACCGTTGTAGGACTGCCGTACGTCCCGGTACACGTTACAAGAATAACAAGGATCGAAGATTTAAATTGGCTTCTATATATACTTAGGTATATATTATTAAGTAGCTAAAACAGGGCAAATGTATAATCCAGCGTATAATACAATATTATGTAATTGAAATTCTTCAACAGGAAATTCTTTAGTAGGCATAGCAATAATTCGAGGTTTTAAATCATATTGCGTTAGTTTTACACTATGAATTGTATTAAGGTCATGAAATATCTTAACTCAAGGGAACTCGAAGTTATTAATTCAAATCAATACCTCAAACTTCAAATTTACCCAATTCCATTTTTTAAGGCTTTGATTTAGTCTTAAGCTGCTCACAGTTTAATTGAATTGCTCCCAAAATTTCCAATATAATTAAGTAAATATGGTGAAAATCAAGATATATTAAAGCTATGAACATTTTTAAACAATCATCCCTAAACAGAACCTTTTTAAAGATTTTTTTAAGGTTCTGTCTTGACCATTTTTTCACTTCATCTTCAAGTTTCTAAAAAGCCTTAATTACCGTCGCGTTACTGTTTCAATTTATTTTTACGCCCGGCTGCTTCCAATTATTAATGTTTCACGACGATTATTTTTTGAGGGTATTATTAACCGTTGAAAGAGGTTTATTATTTTTCGTTTGAGTAAACTTTCAATTTTGCCTAGTAAAAATAGATTTTGTATAATTAAAACAACCGCTTATTAATTACAAAATAAATTAGGGTTTGGTATGGTTTGGTATACGTGGGGTATCGTAACCACGAGTAACTTTGTATTCAAATAATATGAGAACAACTTAGCATGTTATTTAAAAAAAAAATTTTCAAGCAATTTTGTTTTAGCAAACATCAGTATAATTTGCACGTTGTATAAATTTTATTGAATTTTTCAAAAGCTTCAATGTTTATTTATATTACGTTTTAAATCTTCTTCTTCCTCGGTCCCTCATTGCTGAGGATCGCGACCATATTGTATGCTCCGTCTCCACAGTGTGCGGTCATAAGCCACATGGGTCACGCACTGCATGTTGCCGCCAACCACCCTCTTCACAACATCAGACCATCTCGTGTATAGCATTAATAAACGTTTACTAAGAGAAATTGTGGTAAAATTATAATTTTATCATAAGAAGAAACATGTAGTTTTTTTACTGAAACAAGTTTGAAGCACCAGTGCCAATAAAACATGCAAACAACGTACTACATATTAACAAAATTAGCTATTTAATGAAACGTACCTTATTTCTCAACGTTAAATAGAAAACATGTTTGCCCAAACTACTCATTCAGACGGCACACAAATTATTAGTCAAACAGCCAATAACGTAGTTAGCGTAGTTATCTGGGTTTATTTAAGTTGCGGCACACGGTGTATAATTAATACCATTCGGAAATGTTTAGAGCAGATAATTCCGATTACCCATATCTTTTGTTCAAATATTTGTTACAAAGTTAGCATTTATACTAATTATTAGGATATTCTACTAGGCATGTACTACGCATGTTAAATTTAATTAAAATGTAAGTGTTTAAGTTGAGAACGCATATTTCCAGAAAGCAAACTTGGCGACCTCAATTCGAAAGGTTCTACAAGTTTCCTTCAACCATGAAATGGGCCTTTCCACGGCCAAGGCTTATTCATTTTGTTTACAAACTATTCGCCTCAGTTTAGTATAAGGCTGCGTTTCCACTGAGGCTGAGATGACTAGCGATAAGACTAGCCAAATGCAAAATTTACTCCTTGCGGTACAAAGTGGAAGTCTTTGGCACGATACGTACGCTTCAATGGCATATTCAAGATGCTCTGTTTGGCCAGCGATAGTATTGTCACTAATCAATCCGCAAAATTCTGTCACTCACGAAACTAAAATCCCCCGCATCTCTCTAGTACGTGTCGTTTGAAGATTATTTGAATTTTAAATCGGAAATCAACCGCTGGACAATGAACATCCTGTATTATGTAATAAATAGACATAGAGATTTTTCTAGCACGAACGAGGCAACTTAACTTCCTTCCGATATTTAGTTTATCGATACCTATCTTATACGTTTTGTATACAAAGGCCACATTTGGAAATAAATGAACAAGAATAAACTAAATATCGGAAGGACGTCACAAGTATTGCTTCGTTCGTGCTAGAAAAATCTCTATATCTAGTAACAAACTTAAAATTAATTAATGAGTCTAAAATGCGACGAATTGCTGGTTTGACAATAACTACATTACTATGAAGTATTTGAACAAATTAAATTATTTTTCAGAAAATATTTTAATTTTTCTCTTAGTATATGACATTTATTTCAGTTTATAATTTATATAGTAGTGTTTCTACTTGATAAAAACAAATTAAAATATTTTCTGAAAAATAATTTAATTTGTTCAAATACTTCATAGTATTGATTGGCAGCGCCATCTCTCTCGCTAGCTCGGTATCATCATGAGAATGATCCAGATAGAAGGTTCGAACCATACTGTTCTACCTTAGAGATGGCTAGGGGGGCGCCACAAGCCTTCAGTAGGAAGTGCATATACTTGGAAAATTTGACTAATGTCGCTGTGGCCCGGTGGCCGAGTGGTTCAGGCACCTGCCGCGATAGCAGAGGACGCTGGTTCGATTCCAGCCTGGGGCACTGGAGGCCTTGGTCACTTTTTCTTAGTATATGACATTTATTTCAGTTTATTTCAGTTTATAATAACTACATTTCCTTCCAATTGACAAAATCCGAATTTCAGCACACTAAGCAGATTTTCCTCAGTCCATATGATAAAAATCCCCGTAATAAACGCGGCGAGATTTACGACCGGTCCGGTCCGGCTCCGGAGTAATCCGGTTTGGGGCTGAGACTTGTAAGCTCTTAGTTTGGGACAAGTTACTTTAACGACTTTAGTCTTTTTAATGCTGATTTATTTTATGTTAAGTCGGCTATTATATAATGTGTTTTTGCGTGTTTTAACACTAATATAATTTGAATCTTTTCAGGAGTTTTTGTTGTCAGGGCTATTAGGTACGTTAATGTTGTCCTATAGGCACCGTAAGAGTTTGCCTGTTGAGCTCAAGACCTCTTGATTCGTAGGCGTAGGTAGGCAGGTGCAGACGTCCCTCGGTCATTCTCAAAAATATTATTTCTGCGGTCTAATTGCCGCTACCCATACAAAATGTATGAAAAAAGTCGTAGCGATTAGACGCGACGGCAGACATACTCTCAGAGAATGACTAATCATTGGTAAATCTTATACAAACAGACTTAGTTAACCCTGCAGTAATGTTTTCACTTAACTGTTAATGACCGGTTAACAAATTGTCACAAAACTGACGATCTATGTCAATTTCCATACATATATATTGTCAGAAATGTGTCATTTAGTCGTGACTTACAACTTAATACAACTTAAGTTGCGGCTTATAAAGTAGGTATCAGTTAAAACGAAAATGCTCATAAACAGTAAATTTTGGAGAATCGCTGTTTAGGCCAACTAAACAATGCCTACCAAACTGTAATGTATGTACCTACTTAACCTAACGGTAGTTGTCATATCCTCATATCGCGGTGCATTCAGATGCGCCCTCTGTAGGCAGTTTAGTCTCGTAATAAATATCTAAGTGACCGGACGTGTGTGTGTTTCATTTGTTCATACATCTCAGTGGCGAACGAGGATTGGATTTTAAAACCCAGAATTGGCTGGATGTTGTTTAAAGATGTCAGTGGGGAAAATAAAAGCGTTCGAGGTTTCGACAGGCAAGTGGAGTACTTATATGGAGCGCGTGAATATGTATTTCAAAGCCAACGACATCAAGGGTGACTTGCAGTTACCGACCTTGATTGCCGTTATGGGAGAAGAAGCATATGAGCTCCTCAGCAACTTGACAAGTCCAAAGAAACCAGGAGACATGACTTATGCGGAAGTTATTAACATAATGTCTGAGCACGTCGAACCAAAGCCATCTTTTATGGCGGAACGATACCGGTTACGTCAGAGGCGACAGGGAGATAAGGAGACGGTCGCTCAGTATCTAACGGACCTTAAAAAATTAGCCAAGCATTGCGAATTCTCCACGACATAAGAGGAAAATTTGCGGGACCAATTGGTGTGCGGTTTGAAGAATGACACAATTAGACAACGCCTTTTCGCAGAGACTAGCTTAACCTATACCAAGGCCGTACAGCTAGCCCTTTCGTTGGAAGCCGCGGAGAAGGACGCAGCAATGGTGGAACGTCCGAGTGTGAGCGAGAAGGGCGATTCGGGAGAGAGAGCCGAGACGGTACATGCGCTCACATCGTGGCAGCCGCGTGGCGGTAATGGCGTTAACAAAGTAATTTGTGCAGTGTGCGGAAGGTTAGGTCACCGTGACGTCCAATGTCCTTACAAAGATTTTCAGTGTAACAAATGTGGTAAAGTAGGTCACTTAAAACGCGTGTGTCCGGCAAAGATCGCAGGTGGTAATGGCAGCAGCAGCGCCCGTGGTTCGGGCGGCGGCGCTCGTGGGTCGAGCGGCGGCAGCGGCGGCCGCAGGGGCGCGCGGCGCCCCAGTCGCGCCATACACCATGTGCTGGCAGAGGATGACGAGACTCAGTATGAAGAGGAGGGTACGTCGGGGTCCGACGTCGAAGAAGCAGACCTGTATCATCTTTGCCTAAACGATTATAAATCGGTAAGCCTATCGTTATGTGTAGATGAGGAAGTCATGTCTATGGAGATCGACACAGGGAGCCCTGTGTCGTGTATAAGTAGTGATACTTATAATAAGTATTTTAAATACAGACCATTGGAACAGTTTCCTTTAGTGTTAAAGGTTTATGATGGACGCCGTGTTAGACCCTTAGGGGTCATAAGACCCGTGGTTAGATTTAAAAACCGGTTGAAAAAGTTAGAACTTTTTGTTGTTGAGGGTGGCGCTAACCCAATACTAGGCAGACAATAGCTAGCAGAATTACAGATTCGGGTTCCTAGGATTTATAAAGAGTGTTTATTCAACTTTAACGAGCCCCTTAACAATGATTTATGTACTTTACTCGACAGATATAAGGAGCTGTTTAGCGGAGGACTCGGGCGGTTTAGTGGTGGAAAAGCGACACTCCGAGTGCGTGAAGGGGCTACGCCGGTGTTTTGCCGCGCGCGGCCGCTGCCGTACGCGCTCCGAGACCGGGTCGAGGCGGACCCGGACTCAATTACAAAATGTGAATTGTAAAATAAAAATTAATATGTAATAAATGTTTACTTTTTAAGCTTAGTCCGTGTATGTTCCTCTAAATTGTTATATCGCGCAATTTTATAAAATAAACATAATTTTCACATAATATCACGCTCAAGTTTCCTCATAAAGCTACGAGTCAAAGACTACCTGCTGTCGTAGACTACGCAATGTGAAGCGTTCACGAAGACTTGCGTTCACAACACAGGTGTGTTTCATAAGTATAATATACAAACAGCAACACTCCTAACTGTACATCGGTGGACCTTAAGTACAAGGCCGCCGGCAACACAGTTGCATTCCCCTCTGGTGTTTTCATTGTCCATGGGAAACTGTAATTTCTTACCATCAGGCGATTCGTCTGCCTCTTATACGTAACGTACGTACGTCACTGCGGGGTTGCGTAATGCATCGCAACCGTAATGTGATTTCTAGTGTTTAGTTTTAAAATATATTTTTGTAATATGTATGCTAGATTTAAGGTATTTATGTATGGGCCACTAGTTTCTTGAAATCAAAAAAATCATTTTATTTAATTTAATTTCATTATATCATGAAAAAAACGCCTTACTTAGGGCCGGTAGAGACGGACTGCAACCCGAGTGCTATTTTTATGGGAAATGCACGCCAACTACAACGTCGGCGTGCAGTTCTCATACAGTCAGGGTTGTAGTCCGTCTGTATCGATCCTTAGATCAAGTAATCTGTGACGAGCACACGATATGAGCTATGTACCTAGGTACCCGGTGGCCGAGGGCTGTTTGCCTAAATGAGCGTTTTCGCTACAAGCACAAAAGACCTAGACAGGCGATGGATTCAGTGAAAAGAGCTAGCGAGCGAAGGAGAACTTTCTAGGCATAATTTATCTAAAAAAATATTTTAACAAGCCTTTATGTACATATATAGGTATACGGCTCACTGCTGCGTACGGCCAAGTTCTCAAACATTTTACATAAAATTGTTGATGTATTGTTATTATGATTGCTTGTATGTAAATTCAATGTTGACGTGTAAAAGTGCCCTTGTGGCCTATTTGCTGAATAAATATTGAAGTTGAAGAAGTTGAAGTCCTTTACAAGTCAACGTTTTAACGATTTATATTAATTTACACGACCTTCCCTCCCTTCACCTTCCCTTCCCTTTACGAGCCCTCCCGCGCATGAGAGGAGGCCTGTGCCCAGCAGTGGGACGTCCATACATAGGCTGAATTATTATTATTATACACGATCTTATTGTTACAGTACTTGATACGATATTGCTTACTAAGTATCACGTTATGCGTTGTTCACGTATGTTCGTTGCCTCCAATTACATAGAAAAAAGTTTCAACGGCTGACTAGCATCTGGTAAATATGAAATGATACTTCGTACAGTATAACTCTTAACCTCGTATGCCGCCTGGCAAATTTGATCATTGAAAAAGTGACCTTGACATTTAATAAAATAGATTAAAATTCTCACGCACGGATCCGTGTCTAAGCATCGAGGGGTTAAGATACTCATTGGCACAGAATAAATAATAATTGTAAGATTTGTAAGCTAAGCTACGGTTTCGGTAGTTTACAATTTACTTATTGTTACAAATAGAACTATTGTTACATTTGTCTTAAAACGTCTTGTTCTTGTTCCAGGTACGTCATCGTCAAAGACTTGTGCCAGCGAACGGTAGCTCGGGATCTCAATTAAAGTTCCTTCCATAATTGCTGCGGCGTACTACACCGCCTTATCGAGGCTTACCTGGCCTCAGCAGGGTTGCCACTAACAATTTTTTTTTGTTTTAGTTGTATCTTCAAACTAAGGTTAACTCCCATTTTCAGGCAGATTCCCTATAGAACGATACTCTATTTTTTTTTAATAAACCCTAATACAATAAGAACAGCGCAATAGTTTATAAATCGCTGGACTGTCACTGATCCCTTAAAGAAAATTACATCAGTCAATCCATTACGGATATTAAGTATTAGAGAATTGACGTGTATGCACAATTTCGCAAACAAACAGCTCTTGCCATAAAGTCTAAAGGTATTTACTATTTCCATTCCATCGAGGATATAAGAAAAAACGCGTGAAATTTTTTATTACATTCGAATTTTGCTATTGTTTACGCCAAAGTACCTATTAATCCTATTATATACCTATTGAATCTTAGCCCGGAAAACTCGTCTAAGTAAAAGCAGTTAACTACCAATAATCAGCAGTACCTAACTTAACAACTATCCCTATATTTTAACTGCTTTATATAAAATTATAGTGCTATATCTTCGCCAACCCTACATTAATAGGGACGATTATGTAGTGAAATGGGCAGAATGGGGCCAAAATATTACTCGGGTTACGGACGAGACCCTTTGAAGTGCATCACTACGTGTCTTAATTTATAGACAATTTGTAAAACAATTATATTATACACGTACTAGCCTGTGTGAGTGTAGTCGAACGGACCCTGCCATTTGAGGGCATGATTTCAATACTAAACTTGTCTATCATACGTGGGGTACAGTGAAAGTTTTTAGAAAAGAGAGAAATGTATTAAGCCGCGCCAATATTTATTTTGATGCTTAATTTAAATCTTTTTAATCACATGTATATTTTTGTATTACGAAAAGAGTAATCTTATTTCAGCTCATTATCTACATTTTTGCCATGTTTACATGATGATGTTACAAATGTCCAAAAATTGAAACATTCAGATATACAAGCTTTCACAATTAAAATGTTTGTAGCTCCAATGATGTCAAAATGAGACATATTTTTAGTTTCAATCGGCCACATTGTGGTATGTAATGTTTTATTGGGTAATAATTAACTCCTAATACCGCATTAGAGCAGCTGGAAACTGCTGATTGGCGAAGATTTCTCCGGGTTCGATCCGGCAATGAATTTAAAAGGATTCTCTATTTCCTAATCTAATATTCTTCTTTAATCTATTTATATAGCTAAGTTTACTACTTCAGATGTTTCACGTTCTCCGCGAACGAAATACGGGTAGAAGCTAGTATACAATATAATATGTAATGTGTAATATGTTAATCGGCTGGCGATAGCTCGTTTGCACACAGCGCTCAGTAATTGACGCGCCTAATCCCGCATTAGGGCGCTGAGCGCGGATTGTCGTACACCGACGATTGTTCACGATCACTGAAATTAATTTAGTGTTAATGAGCTGCCGAATTGCCAAATTGGAAATTAACAGAATATGAGGTACCTAGAGTAAACTTTTTTCTAAATGGTACCTTTGGAGCCACAGGCGTCTATATTATAAACTAGGATATTGGTTATCCATCGATGATCCATCATCATCGATTAAACAACTATAGTGAATTGTAACCAACACTAATATGCATATCCTGTTTTATATATATTGATTGTGAAGTCAAACTCACATCGTATATTTATTTTATATTTAGACATTTCGTGATCATCATTAATTCTTGAAAAGCAACTGTGCAAAATTTAGGGATGGTCATAAAATAGCCAAGCAAAATCTATCACGGCTTTTAAAAACAGTTCCTTAAGTCCCAAATTACAGACAATGTACACAAAAACAAAGTCTTGAGGAATGCCTAAAGTTTTATAAATTTCTTAGCAAATTAAATGGTAAAAACGCCGATGCTAACCGAAAACTTTTCTGCTTTGTCTTAAATATACCTAAGGGTTCAAAGTCTGTCAATTAGACTTTCGCGAACGCAGAAACTTTCAAAGTATTCCCATTAAAATTTCACACTAGAATAGCCCTTGAAAAAGGTCCAATTAATTAAAATATTTGTCAATTACTAAAGGTTTCGAGCCTTTGTAAAAACGCAATGTTTGATCACTCAAAATATAAGCTTGATTAACGAACTCCGAACGCGAAACGCTACTAACAATGAAATAAAAGACAATCGATTACTATCCAAAACTCTCAACTTACACAACTAATCAATTATAATTCAATCTTTATTACATTTGGTTAAAGTTTAAATTACAATAAATAGGAATTGGGTTTCAGCGCTAGCGAAAGCAATTGAAATGTAAATTTGCTTTAACGAAGTGAATTTATTTTTATTTGTCCGTCTCCTTGTTTGACCGCGAGTGTAATTCGCAAAGTCATCCTACAGTGATTCGCACGAATCTCTACCTTACTCCATTATCATAGAGTATTGTTGGACGGTATGATGTAAATTGGTGTTGTCGTCTGGGTTTCTTGAGGGAAGTTTATTTGTTTATTTGTCTGTCTGTCGGGAAATTGATAGCGCTGTGTTGAATGCAGGTGATGGCGTGTGCTTCCGGAACTGCAACTGCAGTTCTGAATGTCTAAGCTATTTTGAATATTATGTTACACGATAGAAACAGTCATATTGAATCAGAAAATAGTATATGTTGAGGCATATAAATAATAAAACAAATGAGTTTAAAGCTGTAAAAAACCTTAAGTAGGTAATAAAATACTTCAGTACTTCATGGATGTTTTAGGAATACGAAACATCACTAAATAGTGAAATCGAATAGATGAAAAGGCACTATAGTATTAATGATAGTTAAAGATTTACATGTAGTCTAAATAATAATGTATAAAAACCACAAAGGATCAAATTAAAAAAAAAAACCACATATCTGTAATGCGACTATAAAATGAAGCAGGGTTTACAGCTCAATAGAGGATATGCATCAATCATTATCATAGTGCATAATTAGAGCGTTAGATTAGTGATACCAACCGGATTATGCGCTCCGACAGTGATAACGTTTGTTTAGCAATTAAGGAGACTGTAGGTCAACTAATATACAGATCCTGGTATTACAAATACGCCTTTGACAAACGAGTGAAATAAGGTCAATACCCGTTACTGTGGCTGCGGGATAAATGTGGCTGTATTTCATATTGGGGCCTAGGACTATAATATAAATAAAAGATAATTTGTTTTCTTACAATAAAATTATTAATTGATTTGTTTTCTGTAACAGATTAACAGCAAATTTTAAGTTTTAATGTGTATAAAAATAGGCATAAATTTATTAATTCTGTCAACAAAGTGTACGCGCTGTGTAATATTTTGATCTTAACATCATACACAACTAATTTAAACTTAATCCGAATCAACTCTTGTAGCGAACTATATTCTACTTCAAATATCTAAATCATAAACGCCAAGCCATTATATCGACAATACACCCTCCCAAAGATGATCGATTCGAAATTACCATATCGAAACTATTGAATCCAGCAGCGGATATAATAGGATTAGGGTACATAATGCCGGATCGTTTATCTTAGGCAAATAATATCCCATTCTGAGCCGATTATCGTGATCTGTGAGGGATGGTATGTGGGATATGGTTATTTTTTCATAAGGATGCCCTGTAGATGGGTTAATCTCCATTTAGGGTTGTTATGGTGACGTATCCTGTGTGACTCGTGTTATTAAAAAATTGAGGGGAGTAGAATGCCGGTAGATGCTTGAATCAGGTGAAACATTTTAAATACGTGACTCGGTCAAATATTTCTGCCGTATTATGGTCCAAAAATTATAAACATTTTGAAAACCAAGAAATTATTAGGTATTTAAAATGAAAATCTCTAAATGATGGATTTTGATACTACAATATCGTAGGTTCTCGACGTTCTCGTAGATTAAATTAAAATTAAACCTCTTAGTTGTTCTTCATCCAACACAACACAAAATCACCACAGCTAATTTCAATTTCGCCTTTGAATTGAATACAAATGGCTCCAGCTCCAGACTTATTGTATTTTTACAATAGTTGAATTTGCCTAATAGTTGCGATTGACCTGGCTGACATTACACCCATAGATCGTGCTACAGAAAGTCGTAACGACTTCCATTCTTACAAAACCATTCGCTTTACCATAATCTCTCCTACACTTTGATTCTACATTGTTTATGCACGGCAGACACCCCCATCCATCCAAGTTTGGCGCTCGCCCAGCGAACACACATCATGATTGTCGATTATTTCTATTTTCTCGCCAGCCGCAACTTGGCTCGTTTTCTTCACGGCTGAGTTCATGCCGCGGATGTCGGATTAATGGCAACGACGGTCGTTATGTGGCGGTTGAACCTGAAGTTATGGTAATGACTAAATAAATTTATTTCTGAAACGATGCCACGGTAGCAACAAACCTACGCAAGTAGTTTTCTTTCATAAGTTTCTTCATTATCTATATTAGGTTAGAAATAGCTTTATTTCTTAAATTCGTGATCATCTGAAGTCTCTTTAACCTGGCCAAATAACCAATTTGTAGATTTGCCATTTTTTAAATTTTGTTTACAATATGCATAAAATACTGTAGTGAAATCGTAAAATTTTGCATCCTACGTCAGTAACTGACTGCGCCACTTATAAACTTATTTAAGTTGTTGTTTATAATTATATTATAATGCAGTTTCAGTGATATCCCTTTAAAGTTACGGCTAATAAAACAATCCCATTTTGTTTGTGCTTAAGTGATTGTTGATACGTCGTACTTACCCTACCGATTGCATCCTTCAAGTAGGTATATACAAGTAACTAGTAAAATCAACACAACACAAAGACATCTAGGTATTGAATATACATACACAGTACGCCATGTTATCACAAAAATGCAATAGTCCCACAAAAGAGTGAAGGAGAAAAAATTAGAAAGAGTTCACTGGGCTCCAAAATAGTACCAATAGGATCAACTGAAATAAACTCCCAGGTATAATATAATAAAAACACAATACATGCAGACTACTTCTTCCACTCACAATACATCCGTAATATTCCGTAAGAGTGGAGGAGAAAAATTTGGAAAGAGTTCACTGGGCTCCAATGTAGTAGCTTTAATAGGATCAACTGAAATAAACTCCCAGATATAAATATAATAATTTATCATAACGACACATGCTAACTACTCCTTCCACTCACAATACATCCGTGACGTGTACCTCCTGGAGAGCGCTTGCTCGAACAATAGTAAAGTTTCTAGTGCTCGGCCAATGCCATGTATTGTTCAAGCATTCGCATTCGTGAACATTGAGAACTACCTACATGAGAGTAATTGAAGAGCTTAACTGTTTTGTTACATGTAAACAAAAAAAATGCATTATCTGACTATGAAGTAATGGTGTACTGCAGAAGAGAACACCCAGACAGAAGGACTGACATATTACGAAAGCGCTTTTTCCCAAACAGAAACTGAGACCTTCGCTTGCGCTTGGTCAATAAGAAAATTCACTATTTAACTAAATATCTCGTTTTTATTGCTAACTCAATGAAAACTGTCCTTTGAAATATTCTCCTGTAACAACCAAATTTTCTTACTATTTTCTAATAAATTTGTAGCGCTTTGTATCCTCAATATATCTCCCTGCTAAGCACGTAAATAACAAGGGGCGGACGCCTAGACAAGCTTTTAAATGCGGACAAAATATGGCGTTAGTACGAGCAAATCGGTTTAAAACGAAAAAGGTTTGTGAACCAAACAATTGCAGCAAATAATCCCGATGGCAAATAAAGTAAAATACAATTGCCAAAAAACGTTTTCAATTTTAGATGAGGTGACGAGTAGGATTTGTAGTTCAAAAGCTGTAAAGTATTTATAGGATTTTTGGTTTGCAACTAGCTTGAACAGAAGCGACTAGGCTTTTGTTTTAGGGTTTCGTAGTCATAGTTTTTCTTAGATGATACTATGAATAAGGTAGGTGAGGCATATAAGGGCCGGCGGGTAACAAGGGCCAGAGTATACAAAAATATCAGTTTCACTTTTAAACTCTTGTATTTATTTATATATTTCGGGGATCTTGGACACGGCTCTAACGATTTCAATGAAATTTGCTATATAGGGGGTTCGGAGCTGAAAAATCGATCTAGCTAGGTCTTATCTCTGGGAAAAAGCAAATTTTTGAGTTTTTATATGTTTTCCGAGCAAAGCTCGGGCTCCCAGATATAATTTTACTGAACAAAGACGAACAGTCTATCTTACTATTTCTGTCCTATTTTATCACCTTATAAATAATGATAGCTCACTTGCCGAATTGTTTTGTTTTTTACACTACCCGTATCGCTGTCCTTTCGCTCGCTTCGTATCACATTATTAATTGTATATCTTATAAGGTGTATGTCTAGGGAGTAAGGTTCAAAGTTGTGTAGATACTTTTGGCGTGATAATGCCGCGTCACATGCACCGCCGAACAATGCCGATCCATCAATCAGGGTAACGACGTAATGGTGCCGTGACAGCGCTCTGCTGATATGTCAATAAAAAAAAAGAGGTTACAATTTTACGTTGGTGATTTTGGGAGTTACTGAGTTGAGCACTTTTGTTGGTATAAAACATCTATTGTAGGATTATGGATCAGTTTATTTTTTACTTACCTACAAAAGAATTGCTTTTTATGGCAATGGACTACGCGATAATTTTGGTATTATTGTCAAGAAATGTTGGCAAATTAAGTCACAGTGTTTTTAATATTTAACGTTATTTACGAATTTTAGATTTTGTTACATTATATTACTTGACAGCTTCCATTTAATTTATAGCATAGAGGTGAAAAACATACAGTATGCAGATTATAATGACATTTTAGGATGTCAAACATTAGATTGATTTTTATGCCAGTTCAATAATGCAATTAAAATTACCTAACTAAATTAAATATAACAAAACAATGCAAAATACCCACTTATGAAAAATCCCCTAGGTCTGTCCTCTGCGGAAGAATGCCCATGAGGCTGGCTTCATTCCCCCGCTGGATGGCGATGCATATTCTTTAGCCTAGGAATGAGCCAGCCCTAGACCACCCTAGACCACTAATGAGGTCACCCATAGACTCACTGTATTCTTAGGTATGTTTTCAATTTATAAAATTGTGACATAAAATAACATTACTAACCTTGTGATAAAGGTAACAGTAAGACCCATATGTTCATACGTAATCAATGAAAACATCGTTTTATCAAGCGGCATGATGCCAGCATGCACTAAACTAAACCGCTATCGATAAACTATTTGCATACGGTGCGCCGCAATGGAGTCGGTGGATTATTTTGGATGTAGCGTTTTATTTTCATAGATCATTTACATATTCAAATAGTTGTTGATGTAGGTAGTACTTACTGTTAAAATTTTAACGCGTTAATAATAAACACGCTACAAGCCTGAATTAAGGATGACTCACTAGACGGGGCCATGCCCGGGCCGAGGCGTCCGACATGTCATTTTATATGACGGCTGATCGTTGATCACGTGATGCTTTCCATAGAACACGAAGCGCTGGAAGCTCCGGCCTGGCCCCGGCCCGGTCTAGCATGAGTCATCTTTTAGCAGTTAATCGTTAGTCCGCCGCAATGGTGTAAGGCCGAATAATTTTGGATTAAGGTTTATTATTTTACTAGACACATTTCTAGCAAAATTTTACACTCAAAGAATTACCAATAAAATGACAATAGTAACTTGCGCATATTCCGGTCGACATCAAAGATATATTTTATTGTATAGGTACATTTTCACCCTATAAGGCACAACAAAATAAGCACGTTACAGGATATATATTTATTACTTTTACATCAACTCTTATAGAGATATCAAGGACCATTGCAAATAGATCATTAATTTCAACAACAATAGTTGAACACCTAGACCTTTACAAAAAGTCACCATCATAACTATTCGCTCATATAACACACCCTGTGCGATACAGGGTGTATCATTCCACCGTCATACCATCCAAGCACCGAAACTGCAAATCACCGCAGCGGCTATTTGCTGAAAGTTGCTTGTTTGAATTGATTAGTCGAAGCAATCATACGCACTGTCGAGCAGAACATGTGGGCTTATATCGTTCCAAACCAACATATATATACCGTTACAAAAGCTTTACGTACCTAGTAAAAAAGTTCAAATTTGCGCCATCCTAAAGCAAATGCTACTGGACGTAAACTAAAGCCCTAAAAAGCCTTATAACTAAGTGAAAAGGGTTCAAATTTGCATGATTTTAATTGTTTGTGGCTAGTGTTTCAATTTTATGTGTGTTTGATGTTTTCAAATATGTTGATGTTGAAATCGGTATTTATGTTTAAGCACCATTTTGTGGTGTAATTAATTATTCACACGCTGATAACGGTTGTGACAATAATTTAATAAGAGCAATAATTTTGTAAAAATAAATAAAAGGTTCCCCATATTACTGTAGCGGTAGCTCGAATCGAAAAAAGCTACTTTTTTAAACAAACTTGTAAAAATATTTCCTAGCGTTTCCAAAATAAACTTCTTTTTAAATGTTAACAAACAAATTTTAGAATGACATACCTTTATGACAAAAAACTTCTACTACAAAAATGCTTCAAAAAATACTAGTAAAGTGAATTGCGTTAACTTTGAAAGCGGGGTAGGTACTTTGATTTTTTTTAAATGTCAAATTTCTACTAAACTTCTACTGTAGCAACCAGTAGGTAAGCAAGATGCCTTGGTAAACGTTGCAGTAACGGAAATATTGCTTAAGTATGAAGTGCTTTTAGTTTTAGCTATTTGTCATTTTCAAAATTACCCCGCTTTTGAAGTAACCCCAATGCGCCTTACTCTTGTAATAAATTGTCCCAGAATTGAGTTGTTAGCTTCTATTTTCTTTGCAATTAAATCTTGTTATTGCATTACGAAATAAAATAGCCGTAAAATGAAAGTTACAAGCCAATAACAGAAGCTAGAATTTTCTTATTTCTCAAGAAATATTTCTCACGTAGTTTCCTCACGACATCAGCTTTAACTTGTCAATTTATTTGTAGATGTAATATTGGGTTTGTGATTTCAACGTAATGTTTATTTTATTCAATTTACTTTTCCATTATTGTTGTTGAATATCGAAGACAATTTGGTCTCTTAAAAAAATGTACTTCACACAATTACTTACTATATTATATTCAGTTTGTTTTTTACGATAGAATTTTGAAATCAAGATTTGGGTATTTTGTTACGTTTCGATATCTAAACTGTTGATTCAAAAATTATTTTAAATATCCAATATACATAGAAGGGGTTTTGTTTGTCCATTTGAATACCTATTTATGGTGATTGTGTGAAATTTGTATTAAATGTTATTTTTTGATAAATCAACAACTATCATTATTATTCTACAATGTGGGAAACAAATTTGAACCATGCGTCAAGTTAAGTTTTGCAAGAAATATTTATTTCTTTATGATGGTGTTATTTTACTTTTATCTCAGCTTTTCCTGAAAAATACACTTGTTGTTGATACACAGAGTTTCTCTGAAAATAAACTACATTAACAGCGTTATTTCTTCACAAAAAAAACAATCTTCTTAAGAGGAAACGGTCAGCCATTACAAGAAAGGCTCTCCACGGTCACGCCTCTTACCCTGCGATGTTTACATGTCGAGTGAATTTTATTGCCACTTTCTCGATAACGGCAAAATGTTGGGAGAACCAAATATAATATAATATTATTGAATATAAATGGTGAATATGTTCCTTAAGTAGTTACAAAATTAAAAGCTGTGATAAACTGTGGTTTTGATTTAATTGTTGATATTTAGTTACTTATAAGTAATCTCTTCTAACAGGCACACAAGATCGCTAGTGAAAAACTGATCGTAATCGGAGACTTTAACGCAAAGATCGGTCTACCAAAAGAAAATGAAGATACCATTATGGGTAAATATGGCTACGGGGAAAGAAATGCAAGAGGAGAAATATTAGCACAATACGCAAACGAATACAAGCTAAAGATCATGAACACTTATTTCAAAAAGAAAAACAAAAGAAAATGGACGTGGATTTCCCCTGATTTAAAAACAAAAAATGAAATTGATTATATTTTAACAAACAAACCAAATAACGTAATAAATTTAGAAGTTCTAAATAATGTGGCATTCCCGTCGGATCATCGTCTAGTACGAGCTACATGGAAAATCAACAACCCTGTGAAAAAGAGCAGAACTAACTACAAATCGACAAGTAACAGACCTAAAACAGATAAGGAAATCGAATCATATGTTCAAAACTTGGAAAATAACTTACAAGAACTCTATACCTGTCAAAAAAGCACACAATTACAAACATTCTGCGACGCAATAGAAACTGCCATCATAAATAGTTTAAAAATAAATAATAAAGAAATACCAACAAAAGAAAATCGAATCATAAGTCAAAAAACTAAAGAACTCATTACAAGAAGATCAGAATTAATTAAAATGCATCAAAAGTCAAAAGAAGATAAACAAGAACTCGGCCAAATATTTAAAACGGCTAGCAAAGCGTTAAGGAAAGATTACCAGCTCTACAGAAATAATGTTATAACGAGAAACTTAAAATGCTACAGAAGCACAAAAAGAGCTTTTAAAGAGCTGAATACCCAAAAAACTTGGATACAAAGCTTAAAATCTAACGACAAAGAGACAAAAACAAGGAAAGATATAATAAACAACGCAACTCAATTCTATAGAGAGCTATACAGCCAAACAAATAAAAGCTTTCAAGAAATCGAACCACCTAGAGCAACAAACCAATACGAAACCATTAAACCCATAGAGTCAATAGAGTTACTAACTCACATTAAAAAACTGAAAATGGACAAGAGCCCGGGGCCGGACGGCATTACAAACGAAGCTCTAAAACTTGGAAAAGCCCAACTTACTCCGATACTGACAAAACTCTTCAATATGGTCCTAGCCACAGGCGAAGCGCCAGCACAATGGAAAAGCTCTGAAATAATTTTATTATATAAAAAAGGAGACCCCAAGGATATTGCTAACTATCGCCCGATCAGCCTCTTATCCACTATATATAAACTATTTACATCAATTTTACAAAGTAGAATGAACGCAAAAATAGAAAACATTCAACCGATAGAGCAAGCTGGTTTTCGCTCTGGCTTTTCAACAACGGATCACCTTCATGTGATGCAACAAATAATAGAAAAATATAGAGAATTTAAGCAACCTTTATACGTAGCTTTCATCGACTACGCGAAAGCTTTCGATACCATCTCTCACGACTCTATCTGGGAAGCGCTCTACCAAGCCGAAATAAATACTCAATACATTAACGTCCTAAAAAACTTATATAAGAATAGCACCAGTAGAGTAAAACTGGAAGCGAAAGGAGATATTATTCCGATATGCAGAGGCGTGAGACAGGGAGATCCCATCTCACCGAAACTTTTTATTGCCGTATTAGAGACCATATTCACAAAGCTAAAATGGCAACAAGAAGGAATACAAATAAACGGTAGATACCTAAGCCACCTCAGGTTCGCGGATGACATCGTACTACTCGCCTCTACCAGCAGAAAATTAGAAAAAATGATTAACTCCCTCAGAGAAGAAAGCGAGAAAATAGGATTGAAGATGAATGAAAACAAAACAAAGATTATGACAAATAGCTTCCAACAACCAATTAATCTGGAACATACGACTCTGGAATACGTGGAACGCTACATATACCTCGGAAAAGAAATTTCTTTTTGCAAAGACAATACACAAGACGAAATAG
Organism: Cydia splendana; assembly: GCF_910591565.1. NCBI lineage: Eukaryota > Metazoa > Arthropoda > Insecta > Lepidoptera > Tortricidae > Cydia > Cydia splendana. Next base: position 19,195,125 of record NC_085974.1, read on the forward strand.
AACGACGTATAGCCTTAAGTTGGAAAAAGTACTGGTCTTTAAAAGAAATACTTAAAGGAGAATACCCATTACACATGAAAAAAATAGTGATGGATACCAATATTTTGCCGACGCTAACATATGGCTGCCAAACCTGGAGTCACTCTGTAAAGACGAAAGCCAGAATAATCACTACCCAACGAGCGATGGAAAGGAGCATGCTAAAGCTAAGGAAAATACATAAAGTGAGAAGTGAACGCATAAGAAACAAAACGAAAATAACAGATGCCCTAAAATATGCACTTAAAATGAAATGGCGATGGGCCGGTCACGTAGCGAGGTACACAGATAAAAGGTGGACAAAAGAAGTGACTCTATGGAAAGGCCCCGACGTAAAAAGAAAATCAGGACGACCACGAAAGCGATGGAGCGACGACATAGTAGCCACGGCCGGTCAAAGATGGCTAAGTAAGGCAAAAGACAGAGACGAATGGAACAAATTGGAGGAGGCCTATACCCAATAAAGTGGGGTTCCTATCAACTTTTAGTTTTTAAATACATCAATACAAAATTAAATTATACGAACCAATTAAAATAAGTTAGTAAAAAAGTAAACATATATATTAGTTACAATAAATTAACATTATTAATTAATTAATAGTATGTACCTTAATGATAAGTTTGTAAGTAGTTGATAAGAAAATAAAGAGGCTTTTTATTTATTATTATTATTATAATCTCTTCTTCAATATGATCTCGCTGTAACGTGGCGCCAAGAGTAATGATTTCGATCTAATGTAACGAATTTGTATGACTTAAATTAGTGTCTAACATTTGGTAATTAGAAAGAAAGTTAATATACCTATAAATAAAATATAATTAAATAACCAACCTATAAAACTTAAAGAGTACATACAACTTATCTTAAAATAAATACTTAACCAAAAACTATTCCCCTGCGGCATGGTGCCGTAGATGCTGGCAGCATTTCCTCGAAAGAAAGAACATTCATTTATTAACATTTTCACAATTTTTACATATTAACAAAATTTTAAAAATAACAGCTTATACTACATATAAATATCACCTATTCACGCGGCATCCTATAGTTCGTTTTTTTTTAGCATTAGAAAGAACTTGAAAGAAGGTAAGCGATTTTGGCATGTCTTTTAATTGAAAAACGCTTTTTAAAAATTAATAACTATTACTTATGAAAGCAGAAGAATATAAATGATCGTATTAGATTCATAATTGTTACATATTTGCCGTAACTTATTTTTAGAATGTGTTTTTCAATTAAAAGACACATCAAGATTGTTTACCTTATTTCTAATGGTAAAAAAACGATCTATAGGGCCTGCTAAATAATGACGACACTGATAAAAACGTGAAAAAATATTATAAGATATAATTTTCACGCGCAGGTTGTTATGTAAACGATTAAATGAACAGCACGCTAATTAATACAATTTGCCTAATTGTTTTCAAAATCAAATGAACCACTAAACCTCATTCTTGATTAATCAAAGCCGCAAACTATTCGTCAATATTTAACCCTGTACCAGACATCGATCCATCTTGTCAGAGGCGCGTCTGCAAAATAACTAATTGTTACCCCCTTCATTTGTTACAACCTTGTCGCTGTAACAAATAACACGATCTACACGATACAGCACGAACATTAAAGACAAAGTTAGAATGAGAGGGTTCCAATTATCATTTCAGATTGGCTTGACTTTTGATTTCGGTTTATATTAATGGATTGCCCAATTTCCTTTGGTCACGAATATTTTGTTAATTAAGTTGAAAGCTATTTGTTATTGTTTTCTTTGATTATTTGATTAATAATTCAAAGTTAATGGTAACTTATGGCGTGTTTTCAATTCATTAACAAGTCAAAGCATGAAAATGATTAAATGTTCAATTAAATGAATGGAAATGTGTAGCTTTGCACCTGGTTTAAGGAAATAAACACGGGCTAGTGTACGTTTATTACTCTCTAGCCTCTGGCCATGACTTTCTCCGTGTGGAATGATGATTGATAAAAGCTATCTTTTGTCCTTTCCCGGGCATTAAACTATCTCCATACCAAATTTCATCTCAATCGCTTCAGCAGTTTATGCGTGAAGATGTAACAGACATACATACAAAGCTACTTTCACATTGATATTACTAGCTTTTATACCATTACACGGTAATTTTACGAAAATACTTCTGCAAGCATAACTTTTGTCTTTTTAGTGTTCCGTATAAAACTTTGTTCACGTAACACGTGGGATCACTTCGGTCTTGTTTATTATATGTCTAGTGTAGCATTTTTATAAACGCCTGTACCTAGATAATCCTAGTATATCTACTACTAATTAACATTCCTATGCACAGGTACGCCCCAGCATGTTGCTACAATTCCTAAATTCGCGTAATGTTGCTAATCCCGGCTGTCAGCTGTCGGCGGCAGGTGTTGCCAACCTGCTGGATAACTTCATTGTTAAGCCCGCTAGTCATGTTTAGGTTTGCGATCTCTGGAAAATGATGGTTAGTTTTCAATGTCCATGTAGAAGATGCTTGTTTTTATTCTTTTTATTAGTAGTCGCGAAATGTTATTTTGTTTTGTAAACTTTAATATTGAGAAAAGAATGGTTGACACAGACTTGGTCTAATAGTTTCATAATGATTTACTGATTTGTAACATTATGTTGAGTTTGAAATACCTAGAGGCAAACAAATAACTAAATAAATACCAACATAGTTATGCAGTTATATCTGGTATTAAATAATGACAATATAACTAAACCTGTCTTATCCCTTGACGTAGATACCATCTCTTTTGAATTATTCAAAAAGTAACCAGCATTATGTTTTAACAAGATACACCACATTTTGTATCTGTTTAAGCTACATATGTACTTAATTGGGCTATTATATTTAATTATGTACATGACATTTTTGAAGTGAAAACTTCTTTAGCGGCGCTGAGCACTTTTTGAGGTGGGAAAAAAATGATAAACTCGATTCAGTGCAACGCGTAACGCGTAACGTAACGCTGACGTCATGTGTCACGGACAATGTTATTCACCAAAGAACTTTAGTCATAACGTATAATCAGGTCAATTATGTAAAACTGGACTTTTATATTAAGCAATAAAGCTCAATGTTCTAATCTTGTACGGGCTGAAATACGAGGATCTCACAGTTACATTCTAACTTTATATCACTCAAATATAATTCAATAAAGCTACACCTTGATGAAATCGCTAATAAAAGTGAACTCTATATAGTACTGGTGAATAAAACTCAAAATATCATTACCAAATATATTTAGATGCGAGGTCTGCAAGGAAACTTTACAATTTCTATTCGAATTTTAAACAATTAACGCTACAAATTTAAGCTCACTAACAGCAATTTCGGAAATAAAATTTTTCAATAGAAAGGAGGATGGGTCAATTATACATAGATAGTGCTGCAGACATTTTGGACTAGTCATTGAGTTTTCATTTCTGTCGGCACTCCCGGAGTGCAACCCGTTGTTTTTTTTTATTTGTATGACGGTACCTATCGGAAAATTTGGGAAAGTATTTTTTCCCCTATAAGGATTGAACGAACTCGTGATTCTGCGTAAAAAACATAATAATACCACAATATAAAAGTTTAAAGTTGTAATTGATACACAATCTTTAGACTAGACTTGGTCATTAAATGAACCACTGAACCAGAATGATTTTTACACATACGGAATGAACTGACTCAAACCCCAGCATTTTCTAACACCCTATCTCAAACGCCAGACTCTCATCCATCCGTTGTCGAGAGCTATTGTTGCCATTCAATCCATTCGTTCGGCTTTGGCTTTCATTCGGTCACTGAAACGGGGCTATTGCCTTCTTTTTAGAGCGTGAGCTGTGAACGATAAATGGAATAGGGAGGATGACTTGGTGAATTTTATAGCATAATTTCAAGGAAAGTATCATAGCACAAATTAGAACATAACAAAATGTCCATTAAATTATAGTAGTTTATGTGACTGCTACATAATGAAAGGCATTAAAATACGAGTGTGGGTTTATGAAACGAATGAAATGAGTTTCATAAAAAGATCACACAAGTATTTTAATGCCTAATTATGTACATTTACATACACTGCTTTATCTACACACTATATTATAAGCTTTCTATGATGAAAGAAAGAAAGAAAGAAAGAAGAAAGAAAGACATTTATTGTAAAAACCTTCTACATACAGCGCCACTTCAGTTACAAAAAAGAGAGAAGAACTTACTAACTAAAACACTTAAAGCTAGATACAGAGTAATTGTTAAAGTAAATGTTACACAAAATTAGACAAGTCCACCAGCAAAGTGAAAAATAAAAGAAAAAAGGAGTAAGAAAACTACTAAAATAAAATTTGGCGCCGCTATAGTGGCTACAAAAGGACACCACTCAGCATATGCTCTGGTATAAATACCACAGCGCTGGTTTTCTGTGGAGCCCCAGGCCGGAGGGTAGTTTAGAACTGATTACCTAACGGTAGTGGCAATCATACAATATTGCAAAAAGGAAGCAGAAAAATAAACATAATCATTTGAAAAATATTTAAAAATACAGATAATATACTTACTAATAAAGTTACAAATTGGCTTTAATGTTATGATGTTACAGGGTAGGTATTATATATAGTATAAGACATTATAAGAGGTTGAGAGGTTGAAATATAATATAATATAATATAAGATGTATTCACTAACCTTATATTACAGCCGACATTGGGGCACTTTGTTCTCTGGCGGAACTCGCGGATATGAGGTGTCGTCTCCAAAATATCTAATATAAACTTTTGTTATAGTTACTTTAAAAACAACAAAACACATTATTTTTTACTTACAAACTAATTAAAAGATAAACTGTATTAACTGTACGTCAAATGGCGGCAAATGAAAACTTTTTTCACGCACGTCACGCATCCGTAGTTTTTTTTATATTCAGAGACAAACTAGAGTCGGGGTCGATTGGCATATCGTTCGATAACAACTAACATGCGATATTTGTCAATATTGTATGCATTTGTCATTTCATTTCGAATAAAGCGTCATCTCGACTGATATTAGAATAGGGGTCAATCAAATTGCTTTGTTTTTCAGAGTTGTTCGAAATTTGAATGCATTACCAAATCGATTTTGATATAGTAATGAAGCTATTACCACATTTTCACAGATAAGAAATTTGCTGTAAAAATAATAGTTTATCGTAATGTGGGCCATTATTTACGGATTTTGAAGGCATCATAGAGGGTTTATGATATGTGTGTAGATAAAATTAATTTGTAGGTATCTACAAGACTTTACATTTTTATCCTTAATATGAAATAATGTGCATTGGGGTATAGTAACTTCGAAAGCGATGTAATTTGGAAAATGGCAAATGTCTACTAAGCTAGAAGCACATTCTACTATAACAACAATAAGCAAGATGCCTTGATGGTGAGAATTGCAGTTTGATGACATGCAATAAGAATATCAAATATATATACAGTCTGTGGCTTGTAATACGAGCAAAAAAATTAACTGTAGGCTGTACTCGTTATACCAACCAACATTTGTTCAGCAACTTTTAAAAATAACTTGTGGTTTGATTTTTAAGACACTTTAAATTTTATTCTAAGACGCAATGTATTGCGAATTTTGTTATGTTTAAGGCGTGACAAGCATCGTCAATCACAATGATATGGCATGGCGTGGCGATGGCGTCCATTGAGGGTAATATTTAATTTTATTTTGTATGAAAAATAGTGACTCTAAACTAAATACTTCATAATTTTTAAAAGTTGTTGCACAAAAGTGTCATCGTTTGAGGAGTACAATCTATGTTTTAGTTATTTGCTCGTGTTACAGGCCACACCCTACCTACCTACCTACTATTTACATACCTATACTAATTATATATTAGAGTAAAAACTAGGATTATCTTTACTTAACGACGTTTTCTATCTTAAACTATAGGAAACAAGTACGGCCGCGGGGATGACCTAAACAATAGTCTAGCGTAAGGGGCCCATTGATTAACAGTCCGCCGGACGGTATCGGCCTGTCAGTTGTTCGGAACTGTCAAAATTTTGTTCTAACTGACAGGCCGATACCGTCCGGCGGACTGTTAATCAGTGAGCGCCTTTAAGCTATTTCTAAAAGAAACAGAGAATATTACAATAATACGTTACAATCTTATCTTCCTGATTACCCATTCCGCAGAAAAGGCGTCTCAAGCCGAATAAAATAAAAAGCCGTATCATCACGACCCAGCACACAGCGGGGATGGGTCGCATTTATTATTTAATTTGCTATGCAAATGTACGGACTTGTTCAAATTTTACACAATAAGGCAAACAGAGTTCGTCGAATATTTAAATAAATAAATTAGGGGTGTTTATCCGGTTTGATTTCGGAGAGGTGTTAAATTAAATTGTGGCTGTAATGTATATTTTAAATACTTATTTATGATCCTCTTGTTTGTTAAATAAAGTTGTTTTTAATATTGGCTGCCAAAGTAGAAACGTACCTATGTATAAATGTAATAGTTAGTACTAATAGAGTGTTAATACTCTTTGATGTCCGTAGGTTGATATTGACAATAATCGCTCTAGTTATCGCGTGCACAGGTAAACTTTTTATTTAGGTAAGTACGGACTAATTCCTGTGTTCTTAATGACAGTTATTATGTAGGTACATTGTTTGTTTAGGAAGGGAGTCATGCCTCGTCAAAAAACCATCATGAAGATTTGAACGTATAGGTTAATTTATATGAACTGACGCGAATTCTGTACGGAAATGTCAAATATAAAATATACTTACGCCAGTTTTCATTAATCAACCTATTATAGGTAATATACATCTCAAATACTTATCCAGTACAGGAGATGACCAGTTAATATCTCTTTGAACACTTTTAAATACCTACGAAAATTTTAAATATAATCTTTAAAAGGAACCTCGACACGAAAGAAGAATAACATTTTTGTACCGAAATCATGGACCATTATTTATGGTGTTGCAAAATATACAGTTTCACAAAACCGCGTATCAAAAACTTCAAAGCGAAACCACTATTAATCAGCCTTTGTTCCGGCGACAAAAAAGCAATAAAACATTCCTTCTCTTTAATTTGTCGCGATCCACAATTACGGGCCTTCGAGGAGTTTTGTATCAAAGCAACTGAGCCCTTACCTCGATCTCAAAGGCTTGGTGGCACAAACTGCCGTTCAACATCCACTGAAGCTAAAACAAGCGTAACTAAGCCAAACGCCTTTGTTAAAGAGTTAATGAACAACAAAACCAGAGTCGTGTCGCTGGTTGGAATTAACAAAACACGGCTCGAATTTGTCACCGCTCGGCTAATGTATTCTCAAAGTTGGAGTCAACTCATCGGGTTGAGGTCTCGAAGGAAAAAGGTCTAATAGAAACAAGTTTTGTCTTCAGATTAGGGAGGGATTTGGGATAATTATTCGGGTGGATTAGTAAATAGATTAATGTGTGGTGAATATAGATGGGTTGGAATGAATGGGGATTGTCGAGTAATAGATGTTGCTTTAGAATTCGGTTAGTGCTTCTTGGATTACGGGGGTTCCTTGAGATCTCCACCCTTCACAGAGAGGTATAAAACCAGTAAAAATGCAATCACGCACTGCAATGTAACCAAGTAAAATCATGATAATCATAATACCTATAGATATATACCCGTCATGAAATAACTTTGTTTAATTTTATTTAAAAAAAACATTAAATAATGATCTTCATTCATCAGAAACAAAAACACAGTATTCGCTTGTTCAACAATAGCTTGCTTCTTCTGCCTTGTGAGAAGAAAAGGAATATAGAAAATGATATGTTTAGTGACACGTACTCTATAGGTACTAGATAGATATAGGTAGCTGAATAATAGATAAGAAAAAAAATTTTTGCCTGAATATAGAATAATATAGAATATATAAGTAATAAACTATAATTTATTTAGCGAATATACATTTAAAGCAATAAAATCAATACACTCTCATTACTGTGACCAAAACGAAACTTCAGTTTCAAAGTGAAAGATATCCAAAGAAATATCAAAGACACCCACATTCGTGACTTTAAAAGAAATCGAGTAATACTCCAGCGAGCTAAGGTGCTTTCAGACGGCACATAACTGCGTCAAATTGCGCGGCAGTCAACTCATGTGAAAAGACCTTTACGAATGTACCAAAATTACTTCAGTGAAAGAGCTAGGATGTAGGTTAAATAGAAATGTGTTCCTGGCTACAGTGGCTACGTCGTATTACTTCTAGCATATAATATGTAGGTACAGTCAGTAGCAGAAGTTGCTAAGCGGGCGAGGTGTTCAAAATGATCTTGACGCGACTTTATTTTTAAGGTTATAAGAGCGTGTCAAGGTAATTGTGAACACCTCGCCCGCTTAGCACATTCTGCTGCTGACTGTACTGAGAGTCACACCGGCTGACGATTTTTCGACTGTATGCACGGTGGCTCGGCTTGTATGGAGAGAGGGTCAAAAATCAATTTCTCCGAAAGTATCAAAGATACTCTCAAAATAAAAATATGTTCGTGTTAGTTGTTTAAATATCTAGTAAAAAAGTAGTAATAAATAGTTCTACTTTGTATATTTTAGCATAAAAAAAATCTAACTGATAACAAAAAAATATGCAAAATACGTACAATTTTAAAGCCTTATAAAAATAGAATTAAAGAATAAATTACGACATATTCTTGAATAATATAATAAAACAAATAGTTTTTATCAATTATATTGTAAAAATATATATTTAAAATTAAAAAATATATATTTACAGAGATGCTAATATCGTACAAATTATGCAACGAAAAATATTTCACGTCACGTGTCAGTCACCTTAAAAAACTAACCTAGATCAACTAATATTTTAGATTCATCTAAAATGTATTTTAAACATCTAGTTAAATAAGTACACATTGTGACAACTATTGATTTTTTGTTTTTGGTAGTTTCCTACGGCCCGTAATCATAGGGTCCGAATTTACTAGAAAATTATTTAAGATATTCGTATTCGTCTATGGGCGCGCACACAATTACTTTACCATTCGAAGGTAAAACAGGATAAACTCGAAAATTTATAAAAGTACGTAGTAACAAATATTGGTGTTTTGTTAGTATAGCTTCTGTGAGAAGAGATAGCACATGCATCGTAAGAATTTGATTGGTCTCTAAATTAGCTAATATTCGTCAGGTTGTTGACTGCTGATGCATCCAAGGTTGCTAGTGCTGCTAACCTTCTGCGTTTTGACCGCTTACTACAAGCCGAAAAGTCCTTGTTTTGGCCATCCGGCTGAAGTAGAGGGTTCCGAATTGCCCGATGATGACGGTTGTCCCAATTAAATATTTAACGTCTTTTCAGTCACCTTATTTTTATTGGAAAATTATCACTTTGCTTCTCACTTAACCAGTTCGAATGTTTCTTAAGAACTATACACTGATTTCGCAAAGATGGTTTCCAATAAACTACAAGTCTACTACCAATGTAAGTACTTTATTATGTTATACAAATCACTTGTATCTACGTTTTCTACATCTGGCAACATTTCTACTAATTTTTTTTAAGCACTTGATAACATCCTTCTGTATCTGAACTACTAAGTTAAATAAAAATCCCTTTGTAAAAGCTCCGACCTACACATCACCTGAAAAAAGAAAGAAAAAGGGTGAATTGTCTTTCGTAATATTTTCGTAGAGCTGCTACGCGTTCGCTTACCCAAGCGTAGCAGTCTTTTAACTATCAAACGCGCAGGCGTCTGCATATAATCTTTTATGGCCGTTAATTTAGAGATATCAAGCTTCAAAACAATACTACTTTCGATGTTAGAATTCATTGGGAACATAACTAGAAGTTTAAGTAAACAAAATATTCTAATCCTGTTTGTTTGACTTTTTGTTACCTCGTAGACCTATTATTATAAATATACTTTTAATGAAAAAGTTATAATTTGTATATGAAATGAAACAACATACCTGATTCCTTAAGCTCCATATTAATAATAATCACTAAAATTACTATTGCCTCAGGAATTCACTACTAATGACGTTCACTTAATGAGCCTTTGATAAGAGAACGCGTACAACCGGGAGTTGCGTTAACTTCAAGGATTGTTAGAGAATGAAAGTAATTAGTTATGCGGGATCTATTTATACCTGATAAAAGTACACTTATTAGCTAATAATATTCAGTCATTGGAAACCAAAAAATACCACATGCGTTTTTTTGAGTTATGGCCTAAGGCCAGCCCACCGTGGTATGTCGTTGCAATAAGATTGACGAATGGTCAGATAACTATGTTGATGATGTTACATCAAAGTGCACCGACTTCTAATGGATGTAATACTGTTAAGACACTTTATTTATCCTAATGGGAACGATTGGAACGTGATTCTGAATAGAAATAACGTAAAAATTTCCAAATTTAAAAAGCAATAGAACTTCAAATAAAATGTCCATCTATATGAGAATTCTTAAAACTCTTAATTTGTAATGTTCACCTTTTACATAGGTAATTAATTTTAACTATTAATAATTAATCTATAATCGTAGCTTGGTGCTGATTGCTAAAATAATAATCGTTTAGCTTTCTAAACACCTTACCATACCATACCATAGCATAGCAGACACCTTTTAGTAGGTAGCTAAAGATGCCTGTTGGAAGAAAGATGAGTATAATAAAATTAAGACGCTGCATCGAGTGAAAATGAAAATATAATTATTCAGTTGTATTTTATCAAAGAGAATAGATAGTAAGAGGGGTCCTATTATAGTAAATTTTGTAGTCACAGTAAATTTACTGCCATCTATCGACACACGATTGAAACTCAAAATGAAAATGTATAAAACTATCAAAAAAATTATATACTTATATGGATAAATGATTTTATTATTTTTATATCATTTCGACCCATGTTATTTCACTGATACCTATGTGTTAAAATTGTTAAATATGAAACGGAGTCGTCAACGCCATCTAGCCGAGCATAGGCCAAAGGTGTGTGCGCCATCTATCCGAGAATGACTTTTTCTTGATTTCCGAGACACGTTTTTTCCTTAGACTTTATTCATCTTATACGGAGTTACATATGTCTTTTATTTTACGTAATAGGTACCTACGTATTTATCGCATAATAGTAATATTATTATGTTGTTACAAATTCTGTAGCATTCATTAAATTTATGAGAATGTTAGCTTAACAGCAGTCCTGACGCAAAATACGTTTCATATTTCATTTTGACTTTTGGAGAGACACCTCCATATAGTCCAAATTTAATGTTTTTATTAATTCTAGAGACTATACTTTTCGTGGTATATTATACCTAGTAATTATTTATTTTAAGATTATTATAATATCATGCATTTTTGACTGATAAATGTTGCTATGTATTTTTCATGTCACATTAATTATGATGTCACTGTAAATGTTGCATTGACTTGTGAAAGAGCCCTTGAGGCTTACTTACAGAACAAAATTTTAATTTTTGAATAAGTACCAATGTATATTATAATATAATTTTTCTTCTCTTCTTGTCGGGCTAGAACATAAACATAACAAAAGAAAGTTAATTTCAACCGTCCATTTTTTCTATATTGCCGACCATCAATCTTATTAGGATCGACTCGCGTTCGCTAACGCGGTGTTTTTACCCGACTGCCAGAGTAGGATTATGTTTTTAGCAAACCCCCGTAATCCCGTTATCAATGTTGCAGTTCATTTAAAATAAAGGTTGGCAAAATGATGTGCCCTAAATTCGCCTATAACTTCGCCTTAACTGGCATTAAATCACACAAATACACAAGCACCTCTACCAATGTACTCAAAGCATACATATATTACCACTATGCTTTTCAACTAAACCACTTAAACTACTAAAACCAGTTCCAATTAAAAGCCAGCTCATTAACCCCACGTTTAGTTCGTCCAACTAATCCGCACTTATCCATGTAGTTGGACTACAGGGTGGAACTGATTTGTTACAAGAAGCAAAATGACGTGTACAGACATTAAAAATAAATTGTAAAAAGTAGGTAGTTTTAACTCAATAATGAAATCTGTGCCTCCAGTGTAAAAGGGTTTAACTCGAGTTTGTCCAAATTACAAATTTTGCCAGTACAAGGTTTATTTCATGAAACTACATCTTTTGTGCTGACACCCACGGCCCTACGACTTCTAATTGCTGAGATATCGATTGTGCAAAAGGGTTAAAGTTTGCCAAAAATCTTAACCATTATGTTCAAAACGATTTATTTTTATATAATCTCGTTTAAAAAATTGATACTTAAGAATCGTGTTACGAACGATGGTTAAAGTAAAGTTTAATCTTAGTGAATAAACTACATTTCAAGAAACATTCGGTGTAAAGAAATCAAAATTCACTAAGATCTATTTCAACTACCTAGTCTAGTTCGTGAATGACGGTAAAACTTAAGTTTTTTTATTATTCACAAACAATTTATAGGACGTCATGATGTGTAAAGGGGTATAAATAATTTACTTTGACCGTTTTTCACCATCTAGTTTCGCTAAATTGAGTTAACGATTATGGTTAAAGTGCACTTAGATTCCTTTCCATATAACATTTTTAGTTGGTCAACGTTGTGCAACACGGTGGAAGTCAATAGGATGTGCGGAGTGCAGAAGAGGTCGGCGGCGCGTACGCCGCTCGGCTCCCGTGAGTCCCGCTCGTGTAATCATGACGCATGCCATCAGCTTTTATAACTTCAGTGTGCTATGGAAAACTTAAGTCACTGCGAGAAAGGTAAACGAAAAAAAGGGAAAAGTTGCTGTTTATTGAAGTGAGCGAATTCAAATATCAAAAAGAAAGTCCTGTACAAGAAAAGACATCTGGAAGACTGATTATGAAATAATTGGGCAACAAAAACAAAAAAAAAAAACAAAGATGGGGAAGTAAGACCAACAAGTACAACTGCCCTGTTGTACTGAATCATTCGCAATTTCAACAGAGAAATTAAATATATTACTTAAGTCACTCTTTAATTACATTGATATTATTCTTTTTGGTTTGTTTATTTTACCATCATTCTAAAAAATGCAATATTTAGTTCCCAAAATGGTTTCTTTACACAATACAAAAGTTCAAAAAGATTTTAACAACACTAGAGAAAGTGCAGTTTAACCTTTTCACACATTAATAATTTTTGTGAAAAGGGATATGGTTTTTTTGAAAGCCAATATTTCTGTTACTTTCACATAAGTCAGGTTAATTTAAATGACAAGTTATAATTCATCACTTAAACTATCTATACTAAAAACAAAAACCAAATTTTTAAAGAAATAATGCCGACAAAACACGGGTTGAAACGTTTTTCGGCCATACTGAAAAAAATCATTTTTTGAGTTTAACCCTTTTACACTGGAGGCACAGAAATAATGTATGGAAATAGTCACGTGACTTGACGAAGTATCTGTCACATTGATTCATTTTTTCTTTTAGTTTGGCGTATGTCGATGTAAATTTTCGTCTTGGATAGGCCCCTAATATTAATATAATATATATATTTTTAATAGTATATAGTATATTTAAAAAAGCTTTTCGGGAAGGAAAACATTTTGGTAAAACCAGACTAGTTGATCCCAATAAAGCCTAGTTTACCTCTGGGTTGAAAGCACAGATGGCAGTCGCTTTCGTAAAAACTAGTGCCTACGCCAATTCTTGGGATTAAGTTTAACTGCCAAGCAGACCCCAGCTCCCATCAGGTCCCATGAGCCGTGGCAAAATACCGGGACAACGCGAGGAAGAAGAAGAGTAATTATTTGTATAATATTTAAACCGATACCGAACATTGTACGATACATGACTGCAAATAAATAGGTAATTCGGAACTCGTGTTGATTTAAAACACTCCCTACGGTCGTGTTTTAATTTATCGCCACTAAAAAAACAGATTTGTGAATACAATTCTAATTTCATCCGGTATGTTTTGAAGTTCATACTACACATGCCACCTTCTTGACCTGAACAATAGCGTAGGCATTAGTTTGCCAATCGAACCCTAACTTCGTTCAAATACCCGAGGCCAAAGCTTTTTGATTTCAGCTGAAAATAGTTCCATTAGTGCGACTCCGAACTTTGATTCGGTTTTAGTTATTCAAGCTTTGCTTTTAGATGTAATTTAGGTGAAAAGGGTTTGGACTTCATTTTATGAGTGAAAGCAAACTTATGAAAATTAGAGTAGAAGTAAATGATGGAACATTTAGAAGTAATTCTAATATGCACCTGGATGGAGATTCTAATTTAACAATTTGTAATAGTTTTAATCTGGTTTTAATACAACTTTGATGATCGTCTTGGTGATTGGCGCGCATCTGAAGCACGACTTAAACTTACAGCTCGCATGCACTAATCAGCGTGAATGCTCTTCAAGGACGTATCAAAATAATATCAAAACCGTATCAAATTGTTAAATCTGAATAGGGATCCATATACTTTATTTTTTTTTGGTATAACTATGAGTCTGACAATGTCCTAACAACCAATTTAATTATAATTACCCTGACACACTTACACGGTACATACAATTTTAAGGTGTGCCATTATACAGCGTGTATCTGATACCTATTTCTAATCAGGTACGATGGTAAAAATATCTTCATATCGTTTCCCGCCACGATTGGCGCCTCGTTTTCCTGTCCGGCTAATCGAATCAAATAGAGCCACAGTAATTGGGTTTCCTTCATTGCCCACGTTCACATCGACGATATTTCAGGGGTCAAGCGTCTTTATCCCCCAACTCCAAAACGACTTAACAACATGAAACAACCTTTTATCATACTCCCTTTTCGCTTTTTGTGTGATTCGAGTGACTGCAATGATTAAACGACGTAAGTTAATGGGATTTCTTGGATATATTTGGCTTTTTGAGGGATTGAGGGGGAGGCGTTGAATAAAACAAAATGGAACAGGTTGCCCGAATCTTGTGTGGACGCATTTTTTATATTAACGGGTGGGGGGTGAGGGATTTAAGTGACTGTGATACAATTTTCGAAATTCACAATACGATTCCGTTTTAAAGATCAATTACGACGTATATTATGAAAAATAAGGCAACAACATTACTAATTTCTAAATCGTGTTACCATGCACAATTGAAAAAAGGCCATTGAAGTTATATTACTGTGGAAAATCTTGTGAAAAATCAAATAGATTGCTGTTGATATTTTTACGGTTTTAACACGACCAATGAATGACTTTATCTACTGAGCTCTGTACTAAATGTGGAGATAGGTCTAATTTTATGTCTAGTTGGTAAACGTCTCCATAACATTTGGGATTATTATATATATGCCTCTAGGAACGTAAATTCGCAATTCAATTTTTTTGTCATATTTCTGAAAATCGACATTAACTCTTTAATAGACCAGAATTTTAAAAATCCACCATTCAAATCTCATTGCCACTTCATAGTCCAAAAAAATCGAATCCTCCTGAAAACCTCCCTAATTTAATTTTTTTATTCCAGACTGTCTCCACCTGCAACTATACCGCGACCCAAAAGATCGCTTCAAGAAAGGTCAAACAAAGGCTTCGTTGTCCCTGCAGCAGTTCCTGGGCTTTGAGTCAGGCTTCACTCTCGACAAGGAGTCTAACACCATCGCCATCATCTGCCAGGATGTCATCGTGGTGCTGGCCTTTGAGACCAGGGAACGACTTATTGCTTGGCAGGTAAACTATTCGAATCCAATAAATCAATACTACTGCGATTAGTTTACTAACTAGGTATTTTACTAGATAAACCTTTCTTTAAATATATTAAAAACGGGTCACTCACCTATTTTAAGTGTGTGTGTGTGAGTAATACGTGAGACCGTGAGTGATCCGTTTTTAATATATTTAATAAGTCTGTGTCTCACGGAAGTTTTGTTATTAAAACCTTTCTTTGCCTTTGGCGTATTAGCAATGAAAGGTTTCTTAATCTAGTTAATTATTCTGCAAATCAGTGTAGGAAGCGTGAATCAATAATTTTGTCTTGTATGGCAATACACACTTTCTTGAATCCCACAATATTATGGATTTTGCATTTCGACTTATGTACTCGTAATTTTCTTATTAATCTCCCATGTATTTTACAATTTTTTGAAAATATAAGACTTGATTCAAGGAAACATTTTTTTAAATAACAAACATTGAAACTTACATTAATTTGTTCAGATATGAAACTAAATCCATAAAAATTAACAAGACAACCTTTGCAATACACCATCAAATCGTATCCTTTAAGCACTATTGTTTCCTCTGTCCAGGTGAAAGTGGGCAGTCAGCTGGGCTCATCCAAAGAATGGCTCGTGATGATTGGTGGAGGATCCCGCAAGCTGCCAGCAGGTCCGGCGAGGTTGCATCTCCAGGGCAGACGGTTCGCTCTGGCTAGTGGAGTTCCTCCACGTCTGCTAGGCCTTTGGGAATTGGCGCATTTGAGGTGAGTCTCATAAGTCCAACTGGCGATGGATTCTTGTCTAGGAAGATCTTAAGGTTATCAGGTTGCAATGGATCTTGGTTGGTGGAGGACCCCGCAAGCTGCCAACAGGTCCGGCGAGGTTGCATCTACAGGACAGATGGTTTGTCCTGGCTAGCCAAGTTCCTCTGCATGTGTTGGGCCTTTAGGAATTGGCGCATTTGAGGTGAGCTATCATGAGTCCGACAAGAAATTGACTTTTATATAGAAGGGTCATTAGGGTTATCAGGTGGGTTGACCTACTGAATTGCTTGCGCAAGCTGCCAGTAGGCCCGGCGAGGTTTATCTACAGAGCAGACGGTTCGCCCTGTCTAGTGGGGTCCCTTCACGTTTGCTGGACCTTCGGGATTTGGCACATTTGCGGAGAGTACAACATTATAACTGTTATAAGTTCAACTAGTTAGGGTCAATCGGATAATTTTAAGGATCATTAAGATTCGCATCCGCATAACATTCGCACGGGTAAACCTAAACAAATTACACACTTAAACCTTCCTCAAGCATCACTATATTGATAGGTGAAAACCTCATGAATATCCGTTCAGTATTTTTTGAGTTTATCGCGAACATACAAACACACAAACAGACAGATGCGGCGGGAGACTTTGTTTTATAAGATGTAGTGATTGGTTCTCTTTGAATAAAAATTTACATTAAGGAATCATTACTGTTTGTTCAACGTTGGAAAATAAAACTCCGACAACCAAACTTGTCGACTCCACTTTTTATCGGCAATATATTTTAAGACCTAACTTTTTAATGCGGAAACTTCCACAAACAACATTTTTATCCCTCTTTAAAAAACTTATTCAAACAAGAACAGAATTTAAAACCTAAATCAAATATTTTTACACACCACAAATTTTAAAAACTATAAACTGAACTAAATCTATACGAGTCAGCTTAGAGCCGAATTTGTCACGAAGTAACATTCACGCCAATAAAATTCGCAGCTTCTGCCACCGTACTTTATTATACGGTTACAACTTTGCATCTCTCCCTCTCCCACCCACTGCAACTTGCATCCCCCCATCTGCCTCACTCTTGCGGTTTTCAACTCATATGCATCGCTCTAACTGTGAAAGCATTTGGTCGTTTGGATTATAAATTGTTTTATGCAAATGCGTCGAGATAAACATTTTCAAATGGAAATTTTATTTTCTATGACATGTGATACAAGCATATGCATTACAATAGCGATTGTGGTTAAATTTGGTTTTCAAATGAGAAAAAGAGTTATGATGGTTTAAAATGCTGGGTTTCCATTTTGTGTTATGAATAAGCTTTAATGTACTTACGCTGTAAAATTATATGAGATTACAGACGTCGTTTCATTACTCATAAACATGTATAGAACCCAGAGGAAAATAACTAAAAGGTGCGGTTTGATGATGCACGTTCAAATTAGTGTGTTTGTTTAGAAAGAAATATTAAATTAACCGTAAAGGAGAACATTTAGGAGAAGTAATAGTAGCTGGAAATCGTACTTAATTAATTTAACTTGAGTAAAATGCTTAAATAAGTTTCATCCTACATTCTGCATAACTGCAATAAATATTCTTTTAATCACACCACCAGGGTAAACTAATTTACGACCAAGATTAAATCAATAAAAATGTGGCTACACCGCATTAACATTAAGCTCAAGATGGCGGCCGCGACAAGATGGCGGCGGCGCCGGAAACGCGGCCATTAGCGATGCGCCATGCGCCGGCGGAGGTTGTAAACTAGGCGCGACCTGGTTGGCAAAGATTTACGAAAATACACACTTAACTTACAGGAAACTGTGTCCACGATGAACCATCGCTGATTTATACTTGGATTTAGAGAAATTCTTCCATGTAATCATACTTATATGTGTTGTTTATTGCGTGAATGTGGCAATGCGTCCATTTCAAAAAAATATAGTCAATAGTAGATTTATATCGACCGGGATATGAACCGTGATTAGGTACCTTTTGTATTGTTTTCGAGTAATAAAATTAATTACTATTGACTATGTTACAATATACGTACAAAAATGATTGACTATTAATAGTCGATCATTTTTACGTTTCCCGTAGTACGGTAAAATGTATATCCCCGCCACGATTCTCCGTGTGAATACTGTACGGTGGACGACTTTATAGTCGCAAGGATCTTTTATTGTTCTCGTATATTCACGGGACGCTTTTAGTTGTCAGTAAACTTGATTCCATTCCTCACTGCTTACTCGTAAAACAGTTGTTAGTATTCACAAAAATGCGTGCAGTTAGTATGATTTAATCGAAAAGCTGAATATGAAAACAAACCTTAGCTGTAATTTAGCTGGACTATTGATGCAATTCAAATATGAAAGACATTAATGCCTTGTAATCTGAATCAACACTTCACTTAATTATAAGTTATTTATAACACTTTAAACTCTCCCCTTTTGTACACATATTTAATTACACAAACGGGTCTACAGCGATATAATGTCATTGTTATTACCTTAAATTTCAACGTTTCTGAAGTGCAACTCTGCTAAATATAAGTTATTGTTTCACTCAACAGGTAACTGCAGTTAGTTGATTACGACCATCAAGATATTGATAGGGCCAACCAAATTTTTTTTAGAGTGTGCTAGATAATGCCTGTTATGTTATATGCTTATCATTTATTTTGTATTTTGCATTAATGGTTGACTATAATTTAACATTCAAACAAACCTTATATTTAGATTGATAGTGGGACCGAATTTTTGCCCTACAAGTTTTAATAATTCTAAAGATGGAAAAGTGATTCTTATATGGCATGTGACATTATTAGCAGCATTTAATGCTGGACTAATGCCTCCCCTTAGGATCGCCACAACGACCGACGTACGCTCGGCTGCCCTCATCTAACGGTATAGTCACTGCGAATTTGACCATAACATAATATAAAATATACCAAGCTGCATTTTCCATAGTCAAAGTAAAAATATTAAATCGCTATATACCTACAAATATAATCTTACTCTAATTTATCAGAGCGATTTATTGATGAAATTATTATTATTCAAAAAAAAATACTGTAGAGATACCTGATTGGATAATAATTAAGAATAACTAAAAAAATACACATATAGTCTAATAAGTTCCTAGTATAAATTATAAATGTCCCTTTAGCATGTCATATTATAATCAACAAAAAAAACACTGCACCACATTTTTCAAAGCAAAAAATCTTTGTACCGTTATTTACCACAACCAGCCCCAATCACAACATGTCAATTACGCATGTTGCACGCAGAGAAAGCAACAAAATAATGGGAAATCCCGTCAGCTGGTGTCGAGGAAATCTGGCGAACGAAATGGATATAATTATGAAACGGGTTAACCTAGATCGAAAAAGAAAAGAAACTACGTCTGCTTAATCGAATTTGCGATACGTCACGCATTAACCATCTGAAAAATATGTAAAAAAAAGTAGATAATAGTAAATTGTGTTGTTTTTGTAAATAAAATAAATATTTGTCTAGAAATTACAGTTTCCTTTACGGCTTTTAATTCATATCAGAGTTAACATCATTGGAGCTCTAGAAACCTTGATAGATATTTGCAAATACAAAAACCGTAAATTTTTACGAGAATTACGTAAAATGTCATGTAATTTTTTTCCGTAAATTTCCCAGATTTTTCGGGAATTTTACAGGATTATGTAATTTTTTTGCATGTAAAATTACATAATTTTTAACAGTGTAATTAAGGTGTATGACAAATGTCCAGAGTATTATCGCTCATTCCAAGGTTGGTCCCTGGTTTTGGGTTAAATGGGTTAAATGTTTTATTTCCAATAAGAAATCTTTCAACCACTTACCTACTTCCGGTCCTAATTGCAACGTGCCAATTAAGCTCATCACACGTGGAGGAAAATCCGATCTAATCGGACAGCTGAGGAAAATATAAATAATTATAAAAGGGTTAGGTCCTAGGTCGACTATGTGCTGTTTATGGTTTTTCAGGTGTTGTTAATTTTATCGAAGATGTTAGTGATTTATTTGCGCTAAAAGCGAACGTACTTTGTCGTCATGTATTTTATTCTATTTTAATGAAAATAAATATTAGATATATTTAAGAGTTAGGTTCTAAAAGCTACTCTGGCTCAGCGTACTAAAAATAATCTTGGCCTCTAATAGCGGAGAGCACCCTTCGCCCATATTTTCACCCACTCCACGCCAGTCGGATTTTATAAGGATGTTTAGACCGCAAGTACTAAGTTAACTTAATTTTCTCTTCCCAGACGCTACGGAGTGGTAGAGGGGCGGTTCTGCTTCGAAGGCGGTTCTCATTGCGGCAAGGGCGAAGGGCTGCACGTGCTCATCACGGACCAAGCTCAGGACATCACCGACGGCTTTGATGCTGCAGCCCATGGGAACCCGAGAGGACCAGCGTCTAGGAAAAGTGGAGGTAAGAAAATATTTTCTTCTAAATGCTAGGAAATCCAAAAACTAGGGAAAACTTTACGGCAATGAAAACGACAAAAAATAAAAATTCTGATTTTGGACAACTATTTGCATAATTCCATTTGTCATGACTCAGCGAATAATAATTGTGAAAGATCGTAAAATAGAGAAGTAATACGAGATGCTCCTAAAACAACATTAACGACAAAATTTATTTTCTCAGGCGCTGACAGGAATCGTCCCGACACCCGACTGTCAGATATAAACGCAGACCAATCAATACCAGACACGGGTCTGTATGAAGAAAATTTCTTCGGAGAGGACTGCGGGGGAGTCTCACCCTTTTGGCCATCGGACGAAAGGCGAGGATTCGATGACCACGACTGCAAAGGATGCGAAGAAAATACAAGGCCTCCCTGGAGCGGAGCTGATCATGTTACCTTGGAAAGATGCAGCAATTGTGTGACTAAGCTAGGCACAATGACTCGATCTTCAACTGTTGCACTTACACCTGGAACTCAATTCAATCCAGCTTGGACGATGGAAGCAGTACCAGAAAGCAGCTCTGACAACTCTTCAAATAGTACAGAATATTTGACTCCGCGAGCAATAAGAAAGAGCCTAGAAGCAAGTCAGAACAAAGAGTGGGCTCCACAAAGGCCACCTAAGCCTGCCAGGCTGGAAGAAATAAAAGCACCAGCTCCTTTGCCAGTCACAGCGTGCACCTGTGCGAGTGACAGAACTACAACGGCCATTGTTAATAATCCAAAAGTGGGACCTTATGAAAACTATGACGTTCCTAAAGCTACCCATGTCGAGGTAAGTATAGAGTATCCAAATAATGAAGTTGAAATCATTTTTATAAAATGTCATACTCATTACTTATCATTTGTTACAGGTGGAACCTACAAATGAGTATTACGATACACCAAAAAGGATAAAGAAAGCTCTTGCCGAAGATCTTTTTCAAGTCACCAAGAATTCTGCGCCCGGAAATTTAGTACTAAAGAAAAATTGCGGATGCATTTTGAAATTCGGATCCAAAAAGAAACCGGTAATAGTTGAATGTGATGAAAACATCCAGCCAGTTGAATGTCCTTGTCAAAAAGTCACCAACTGGGCAAATAACTTAATAAGTCTTCCTTATTGTAAAAGAAGTGAGAATTATGATAAAGTTAATACAGAAATTCTCACCAGTCAGAAATCGGACGAAATGGCCCTTTACGCTACTGTTGATGTGTCACGTAAAACAAATAGACAAAGTTCAATAGCCGAAAAAGATGATAGCGTGCATGATTGTAATGAAGCTCCATTAATTAACTATGAAAACTTAGGGCCAAAAGGAGAAGAATTTGTAGACCCGTACGCCAACTATGAAAATCTTGAATTCGCTTTATCATTAGAATATTACGAAAATGCTAAAGATTTGTTGAAGAAAGCTGGTGTTACACAAAAAGAATTAGACGCGTTAAGTGCTAATGTTGATTTTGCGGAAGTCGCGCTTCCACCTAAAATAAAACATTGTGCAAAATGTGGTCACTCAGCAAAACACCAGATTATGAAAAAGAATAAAAGCGACGAATATTTACTTATGGAACCTCCCAAAGATATCAAACGAGACTTATGTCGAACAACAGGGCCAAACCCAGGTTACACCCCAATGTCACCAAATCCTAATTGGTCTCAAAGCTTAAGACATCCACTGCAAAAATTTAACAGAGTTGAAATTGAAAAATCTTTGAGTATACCAACGCTCAACGGTGGTGCGATAAGGGCACAGACTTTTGATACAACATTGAGTAATAACAATAAGGAAGCAATACAAAAACGATCTAGCTCAGTAGACTCAGCGAGACTACTAGAAGACCTGAAGGAATTCGATAGTAGTATCGGCAGTCACGCAACATCCTCTTCTTTAGAAACTTTAAGGAACTTAGCAATTGAAAATAGGAGAACATCCTCTCCTTGCGACAACGAGAGAGACTGCTGTGATCATGACTGTTGCAAATCGTCTGATTCCGAAAACAAAACATCAGAGGGCAGTTCTAAAGACGTGCCTCATTTGAGGAACAAACATATGGACAATGCCCAAATTAAAAGATCTTCAAGCGTTCCGTGCAAGTCCGGAGGTAACAGAGACTCATCGAGTTCAAATGATTCGGGAGTCTCAAGTTGCTCAATGAAACATGGCCCTGAAATCAATGAATTTGAGATGCCACTAACCTCAGGGTATTCTAGATATCAGTACATGGCGCAGAGGAGAATGAGAGGCAATGCTACAGGCTGCATACATTCATCTTTGCCCAGGAAGTCAAAGTCATCAGATCCACTAAGAGACATGACAATGCAGATACATAAAGCTAACGTGCCGGCTAAATCTTCTTCAGCAGAAGCAGAAGTGCCGGTGCTTCCTCCGAAACAATTTAAAGGTGCGTTATTTATAAGGTTTATTATTCCCATACAAGTATTGTGTATATTCTTGTAAGAATTTATTAGACATGTGTAAGCTTTTTTTTGTATACAATACAAGCCCCTTCAGTTGATGGTATTCTTGGGCGATATCATTTTAATACCTGTTATTATTTTCAGGAGTTATGGACACACACAGCACATCGAGTGGAACGTCTGACATGTCAGATTATATCGAAACACTTTCACTTACCTCGTCGCATTCTTCTTCAGATAACCCAAACTTGAGGTAGGATTACATCAAATAAATTATATTGGGTACGGAACAAAAATGAAGTAGGTGCCAACTTGGTGTGCTGGACAGTGCATTTCGTTACGATAGTATGAGCGTGAAAGATTTGTGATATTTCTTCGACGATATAGTTTCCCAAAAACCCCCTTTTTAAAAATTCTGATATTCTTCCAAAAAGTTTCCATAAAAATTATTTGTAAATACCTATGGTTAATCATAACATGTTTACGCAGGTTGGCTCGGCAGCCTACAACAACGCTCCGGCCACGTTCCGGCAAGGAATACCACAACCTGGACCCCATCATCACCTCCATGTACAAGAGCGGAAAGGAACTGTCCAACTACACTAACTTACCCTAGAAGAAGAAAGAAGCAAAATAGAACAGAAGTTAGAAAGCAAATCAGTATTGTAATCTGAAGCCCATTTTCGTTGAGTTTCGTTTTTGTAGAAAGGTTACCGAGGTTTAATAAATGAAATAGAAAGACCTTTTGACAAACAAAGAGTTACCAACTAGACGAAGAATTATTAAGTGAGAATTGAGCGTGGCGCGTCAATAAACAGTTTTCTTCAGTGTGTTTAATTTATTGTATACCTAACTCTGTCATTATTTTGCATAAATAAATTAAACTAAATAACGATTCAATTCCATGCGATTACAAATTTGATGTACAATGAATTTCACGTTCGCACTCAAGTGAACAATATTAACAACAAATTTATCTCTTTAGATAGGTCTTTTTAGTTCATTTAAATCTCAATAGGATCATGTTTTGTTGGATCTTGTTTATTTGTGCCATAGTTTTCGCTGATTTGTAGTTTTATATTAAGATCCAGTAAACTGTCTAGTCAGACAATTAAATTTGATCGAGAGAGATGTAAAAATTAAAGAAACAGATATATTTAATGAAATAAATTATAATATTAGAAAGGTAAACGTAGTAACTAAGGTAGATTAAATTCACAATAATGCGGTAAAATTAGTATTCTTTTATGATACTGACGAATTATCAGACCATGTTTTTGTACCATGCAATAACAAAGAATTAGAAATCTGGATTAATAAAAAAATAGCTCATGTTACGTTTGCAATTTATTGAACACATAAGACTGATTTTATTAAACATTTTTACATTTATGTTACTTTGTTTCAGACACGAATCTAGTCAGAAATGGTATGATATATTTATTTAAGTAATAGATGGTTGTATAGATGTAAAAATAGGGTATTATTATAAACAACGATTACCGGCAGTACGAGTAGTGGTAGATGTAAAAATACATTTTATACGACAATTTTCTTACAATATTTATCCTTGTAAAATATATCCTTCGCAAATAATACTATTCAACATAGTCCTACTGACATAGTTATTTGTGCCCTTCATTATGAAAAAGTATGTAATGAATAATGATTATTAACGTCGAAAGAAGGTTTGAGATTTATGAAATGATTAATCTAAATTTACCCTCTTGGTTTCAATAATAAGTAAGATGGTCTTTGTTAAGTGAAACATTATCACATCCATGGTATAATAATATACTTCGCCTGGTACTCTATTCCCGTCTTTTCTAGGTCACCTAACTGACACAAGCCTACGTCATCATGCGACAGCGCTATATGATAATATGCGATAGCGCTATATATAGCGGCCATGTTATTGTGACGTAGGCCTGTGTCACTCTGGGAATAGAAGACCATGTTTTATTAGACCATGATCACATCTACAGGCATCGAAGGCATTCAGAAAAATATAATGTCCGTTTACGGGGGGGGGGGGGGGGGGGGTAAAACCTCTTCTGGGAACTTCACAAACTTACTTAGCTCTCACTAATTAATCGATTGGCAAATTATTGAAACCAATTGATGAGATTTTATTGTTTCACCTATAGTCTAAAAGTTTTAAAATTTTGCGCGACTTCGTAACTTGTCACAGTGATTTGATTTTAAATTTATTCAAATCTTGATCGTAACATCTGTAGTAACTACCTAATATAACCAGCACTTATTTTTTTCTGAATGTTTTTGACCATTATAAATCAACATAATCAATCAGACTAATTTTGCTCAAATAAGGCATTTTAAAGGCAAGGGACGATAAGTGCAATATCAAACATAGTAATAGTAAATTTTATACCTATTTACTTTCAGTAGTACATTCGCTAGTTCGTTCATATACCTACCGGTACTGTATCCTCTATGTATACCTATCTATACATAATAAACTATTATAGAGATTTGTATAACTGCATTTTTATTTTATCCTCAGAAATCAGCACATTCAGCACTAAAACAGTCCGTCTATCAACTTCAACAGAACAAAGTGAGGGAGTGTCATTGTTAAGCTTCATATTATCATAGTAATTTTAAATTAATGATGACATTGCCACCCTTTCTTTTTGCAAATTCCATGCAGAGTTAGCTTGGTCCGACTCTTCTTCGTGCATGTTCCAAGAAAATTATTGGAAACCCCAACCTTCGGTTTAAAAACCGCTAAGGGCCGATACAGACGGACTGCAACCCTACTGCAATTTGTATGGGAACTGCACGCCGACTGCACGCCAACTGAAACGTCGGCGTGCAGTTCCCATACTAGTTGCAGTCGGATTACAGTCCGTCTGTACCGGCCCTAAGTCACCAACGTTTTTAATAGATTTGAAACTATGAATAAAAAAAATAAGGTACAACAAAGCCTGGCGATGTTATTTCTTTTTCTATGTCTGAATATATTATGACACAATTTTACGGTTTAGGCGGAGTATGTCACTTTCTTAGGAGGTCACTTTCGAGTTAGGTCACGTTCTGAGGACGTCACATTCTGAGGAAGTCACATTCTGAGTTCGTCACTTTCTGAGGTCGTCACATTCTGAGTACGTCACTTTCTGAAAACACCACTCACTCAGACACGTACTCAGAATGTGACGACCTCAGAAAGTGACGAACTCAGAATGTGACTTCCTCAGAATGTGACGTCCTCAGAACGTGACCTAACTCGAAAGTGACCTCCTAAGATAGTGACATACTCCGCCTAAACCAATTTTACGAGTACCTATACTAATCTGTATTTTTTTGTAGAATTTATGCAGTAATTATTTCTTATATATTATTTATTGCCCAATCACTCAGTCTCTTAAAAATAAAGATTCAAAGTTAGATAAGTACATCCCTTTGAACCTTAATCAATCCTAACCTTACACCCAAACCATGTTCGTACCCTAGGGACATATCTAGGTAGTCTGAACACGTTCGGATCTAGACTTAATTGGATGTGAGTTAGGCTAATAAACAATGAGTAGAGCTAACAGACATGTCTAACGCTAGCTGGGGTTAACTAATAGTAACAATATTAGCAAAGACTAGTTTAATAATAAAAACATCTACAGACAGTCCCCATTCACCTAGGGAACAAATAGAATTAGTAGGTAGTTTAGATTCTGCCTACAATATGCAATGTTTTTTTACCAGAATACAGCTATAAATCTGTGTGTGTGTGTCGTGTTTTCTACTGGGATATGATATGAATGATATGATTAGACTAGCGGCTCGATTTGAACTTTAAGATACGTCAATTAATACGATACGATATGGATTAGATATGTCAGTGTTTCTTCAAACAAAAACGTCACTTTTGACACTGGCACATCTAATCCATATCGTTTCTAGATCTATTGATTGACGTATTTTAAAGTTCGAATCGGGCAGTATGACTTACCTAAAAGCGGCGTGAGCGGTGAAAGGAGTAGATTGTCATGTAGGACAAAGGGTTTATTTTAATGGCAGACATTTGTGAATTGTAATATTTTGCATAGGTAACTATTTCCGATTAGTACCTAAACTACCAGTGGAAACGGTTTGAGTATGAGTGTTATTTATATTAAACTTACTGTATCATTATTTTGAGTTCTAAATAGTTTTATTACCTAAATGTTAAAACTGGATTTAAAATATGTCAAGCGATGGGACTGCGACGTTAATTTGTTGCGCGTGATGATGTCAACAACAAAAAAATAAACGCATTTTTACTAGCATTGATAGTGTTTATTATTGACTGGTCTCTCTTATTATTGAATGATGTCACAGGTCAAAGGAGAGTGCTGTGAACGACAGTTACGTCACTGTTATGTAGGTACAGTCAGCAAATTGCAAATCCGAGTCGCTTTGAATCTTGTCAATGTGACATATTAGCATGAAATACTAATAACAATTACATCAAATCGTATTCGATTTTAATGACCTGTACAACAATAAACGAATCCAATATAAAAGTTATGTAGAGAATGTTTGTGAAAGAAGTGTATAGCTTTCTAAATGGTCGACAACGCGCACGTGACACCTCTGGAGTTGCAGCCGTTGCAGGCGTCCATAGGCTAAAGTACCCGGTTTTTCCCTGAACTATCCTCTTGTCCACTAGACTGTATTTGTCTACCGTTCTTCATCAATTCTCATCTACTCAAAGGTTAACTGGGAGAAATCCCTTAAAGGGATAAGTTCACTTTGCCATAAATTTGTGTTTTGTGTTTTGTACAATAAAGAGTTATACATACATAACATACATACTTTTATCTTATTATTAAAATCAACTCTCTATGTCAATTCAACCCACTCATCTTATCTTTCATTAGCTACCTCATGTTCAGCAGAAAACAAGATTTTAAAGAGCAAAGGGAACTTCATTCAATCCATTCCCAATCCTCGCGGTAACTAAGTATCAATTAGCTTCGAGAGCTCTCTAATGTTCTCGGTTCTCGAGCTTTCTCTTCGAAAGTTGCAGACTAGTGCAAGATATAAAGTAGTCCATCTGCATTGAGTATCTGCCTACGGGAGGTGCTTGAGTTTGGACACGTTGCTAAGGTGTTTCGCTTTCCATACAAAAAACAATTGCGTTATATTAAGTAATTACACACTATTACTATAGTTGAATCATCGAGAGCGTGGAATTGCATATGTAGTAGTATTGTTTATTTACAGGCATTCTATATTTGAATTTTCTATTTTCTTCTACTATCAGCATACAACCACTACAAATGCAATTCCATCTTCTCGATAATTCAACTATACATAAATATGTGCGCATCTATATCTACTTTCGAATGTTTATTTGCGCTAAATTCATAGTAAAACTTTGTGTTATACAGAAATCACGCAAAAAAACGTTTTATTTTTTATCAATGCAATACCAAAATAACGTTTTACACGAGTAAAATATGTTAGACTGATGAAGCTCAGCTCGTCACAAAACGAAAAAAAAAAAACGAAAAAGATTATAAAGAACGAAATCGGACTAATTCGAATAAAAAAAATCCTACTTTCTGCTCCGGGTTGGAAGGACAGATAGCAGGGCACTTTCACATTTCTTAGAAATAAAGAGCTTTTTACCACACCAGCTCGGAAAGGCTTACTTTGCACTTCAAAAACTGATAGCAAAGTTGCATTTTATTCACATGTGAGGCAAAGTAATCAAATGCAAATTTTGAGTTGTTTTCTTATGTTTGCTGGTAGAATTGACTTTTAAATGATGATTTTGGATGATACATATTTAAAAACATTCTTCGGGTTGGTGTGGTGAAAAATGTTGTGTTTCACTCGGAGGCAAATTTTGTTTAACCCTCGTGCTTTGAAACCTTCGCAACGCTCAAGATTCCATTTTCGAACCACTCGCTACGCTCGTGGTTCAACTTTGGGATCTTTCGCTTGCTCGGGTATCAATATTAGCACGAGCGGTTAAACAACAACTTTGCCCCCTTGTAAAACAAATAACTATTGTCGCTCGCTCTGCCACCGGTCGTATTAGCACTTACCAGTCCGAGGTCTAAGATAGGTTACTGTTTTCCGTTATACTATGTCAATAGTTCACAGTTCTCGATTACGCTTATTAGCAGCCGTTTGATTATGGAATTCGAATGGTCGATTACTGTGAGGACCGCTGCTTATCTGCGAGTGAAGTATATCAATCGACCCGATTCGGGATCATTTAGGTGGATTTATGGGCTGGTTTGGGAAGTTTATAGCTATCATAGAAACTGTCTTTGGTTATCTTAGGTACAGTCAGCAACGCACGGTGTTGCGGGTGGCCATGGGCGACGGTAATCGCTTACCATCAGGTGATTCGTCTGCTCGTTTGCCTATTGGTTTTTTGAACTCGTTTTTAGGGTTCCGTAGCCAAATGGCAAATAACGGAACCCTTATGGATTCGTCATGTCTGTCTGTCTGTCTGTCCGTGTATGTCACAGCCACTTTTTTCCGAAACTATAAGAACTATACTGTTGAAACTTGGTATGTAGATGTATTCTGTGAACCGCATTAAGATTTTCACACAAAAATAGAAAAAAAACAATAAATTTTGGGGGTTCCCCATACATCGTTCCCCGAACCGAAACTCATTTTTTTTTTCATCAAACCCATACGTGTGGGGTATCTATGGATAGATCTTTAAAAATGATATTAAGGTTTCTAATATAATTTTTTTCTAAACTGAATAGTTTGCGCGAGAGACACTTCCCAAGTGGTAAAATGTGTGTCCCCCTCCCCCTGTAACTTCTAAAATAACAGAATGTAAAAATAAAAAAAAATATATGATGTACATTACCAATGCAAACTTCCACCGAAAATTGGTTTTAGCGAGATCTAGTTAAGTAGTTTTTTTTTTAATACGTCATGAATCGTAAACCGCAATTTTATTATGTAACTTGCTGCTACGGAACCCTTCATGGGGGAGTCCGACTCGCACTTGGCCGCTTTCTATGATATCGGCAAAAAAAAACAATAGTAGCGGATGATAATAAACGCGCCAAAATTAATACTAACATTGCAAGTAAAAAGAACATTTTGTTATATTGTTTGAATAAAAAATACATCACAAAAAAGCATAATTTTCTGTAACAAGTTCGTAAGCATTATTATATTTTCTCACTGACACCTCGAAGACAGGCTTTTGATCTCAAGTGACACAATTTACAAAATTTTCAGCAGAAATGTCTGCTAACGATATTGTATATTTTATTCATAAGCAAAAATGGAAATATGAGCCTCTCTGGAGACGGTAATACGATTGGGTAATTAAACGCTTTTGTTTATTACAATATTACCTAGTGGTCAAGGTCAGAGTGGTCCAGTTGACCTGCAGCTTAATTATGAAGTATTCTGACCGTCGGTTTGTGTCAGATGCGATTTGGTTTCAAAGACGATTTGTGATACTGTGAATTTAATAAAGTGTTAGACTTTCAACGTTTAAAATTAACTTTGTACAGTCACCTGTGATAATTATTTTACTCTTCGAAAGCCGCAAAAATATGTGACACGCTCATATAATGACAAGATTAAACGAACTTACCTGAAGTGAAGTTCTATCTTGATTATATGAAGTATTTAGTCCGAGATAATTACTAGAAGAAGCTCGCCTTCTCGTTGTCCAACGCGTTTTTCAGAGCCACTAAAAAGAAAAAACAACTGGCAACTTTGCCGGCAACTGTCATTCACTTCGTTTATAGTATTCGTACAGTATGACGTAACCCATGGTTACCTGAGGGTGAGGAGGGTGGGAGCCCCCTTATCTCGGACTAAATACTTCATATAATCAAGATAGAACTTCACTTCAGGTAAGTTCGTTTAATCTTGTCATTATATTCACATTTAGTCCGAGATAATTACTAGAAGATGTTTAGAGGCTAATATAACATCAGATAATACGTTAATTAAGTAATATTGTACCACCCCAGAGTTTGAAATGTAAGAAAATTCTTCATAAAAATCTTAGTTATAAAATCTTTGTAAAATCTATCAAAGGAGAACTAAACATTAAATGTAGCTAGAAGACTTTCTTGGATTTAGACCCTATTGACTGTACTTCCAATTATGTTCTTATAAATTAATACTTTTGATAGTATTATAACTTGATTTACTAATAATATTTAAGGTACTTCTGTAAGTACCTAATAACTATAACTAAAAAATAGGTTGGTATTCTCTAAAACAGCAAACCATTTGGTCATTAAGGGGCAAAACACAAATATCTGAAGAGAATGGGTGATCTGATATCTGGGTAATCCCATAATATTTGGGACACACCTGTAACCATTTACTCCTCTATGACAATTTACCATTACATGTTAAGACTATTCCCACTAATATACACAAGGTATCATATGTCTACTGTGATAATAAGGATGTATAGAATAAAATACCTTTTCTTTTAGTACCTAAGTACTTAATTTGAGACATTTGTTAATATGACCTCTTTTAAAAGTAAGGACCAAATAAAAATAGTCACTCTTTACTTTACCCTCTTGCCATATCGAAGCAAACTAAACTGGATACGATTTTACTTCAGAAAACTATGATTATAACTTTAATTTAAGTAAATCTTTCGTATGGTAAATGAGTTACAATGATTGAGACACAATTTCTTCAAGTTTAGTTTTGTTACTAAGTAATTTAAGTAGAGATTTTGGGTGACATTCGACATTAACAGTTAATAGAACATTACAGTCTTTATTATATGTTGGTCTCTAAGATTTTCACATTACTATATAGTCTTATGGAAATAGTATTATAACTTGGTTCCAAGTGCTTGAAAGTGCACATACTAATAAATATATTGGACGCAATTTAAGTACAAAAACCTTAAGCTAACTTCCTAAAATCCACCACTATGTGGTTATTCAGTAGTAAACGGACCATTAGATAGAGCGCATGTGTTTAATTTAATAACCCCTCTACTCCTCTCGTCACCTCATGGCGACCGTGACAGGACCACTTAATGAAAATATGGCTATCAAAAAATTTGCAGACGGGCTAAGGAATAGGCGTTTGAGCACTATCATATCAGCACGCAATTACACAGAACTTAAGGACGCTATTCGAGCAGCAGAGGACGAAGAAACGTCCCAACCCCAACCATCGACTTCAAACTCGTCGGTGATGCACATGCGAGGTAAGTCATATCGACAACCGGCTCGAGGGCGTGCAAGTTACTCGAATAGAGGTTTCAGGGGTAACCAACATTACAATTATAAACCTTTTGCGCATTATAATAAGACGTACAATAATTACCGCGGCAACCAAAATTATCGCGGTACCCAATTTCGAGGCACTTACACACAATCGACTCGCGGGCGAGCTGCCCGTGGTAGGGGATATTATCATAACAATAATATTCACATGGCTCAACAGGGAGAGGCACCCGTAGTGCCACCCACAGACAACAATACATCCAGCCGACATAAGTTTTTTCGAGACTAAAGGATACATTTTAACGGTTGATTTAAATAAAGCCAATTATACCTTCTTATATATAGGCAATAACAAGTGTTCCCATCTCTTAGATACCGGTGCATCGTTGTCAGCAATTTGTACACGTGCACTTCCGAGAAATACACCCGTATATACGGATCGGATTGTTATAAATGGAATAGGTGGTAAAATATATTCTGAGGGATATGTTTACATTACATTAGAGGCTCCAAATGGGTTTCAACTCAATCATAAATTTTATATCTTCGATTCTTTACCTTGTAAATCTGATGGAATTCTGGGACAAGATTTCTTTTATAAATTCAAAACTGTGACTTTTGACTTAGAAAATTCGATTTTGATTTTGAAAAATGACTTAATTTCATACCAACTCAGTATGATACATACACCTTCTGTAAGTGAGGATTTCTTGAAAATACCAGCACGTAGCGAATCTATACATTATATTAAATACGAAAATTTAACCGAAGATAGTGTTATTTTTCC
Source organism: Cydia splendana (assembly GCF_910591565.1). Taxonomy (NCBI): domain Eukaryota; kingdom Metazoa; phylum Arthropoda; class Insecta; order Lepidoptera; family Tortricidae; genus Cydia; species Cydia splendana. The sequence continues at coordinate 19,228,474 of NC_085974.1, forward strand.
GCAGGAAATTCAGGAAAATATATTTTTAGGCAGTACGATAGTATCGCCAAGGGAAAACATCATACCAATTAGAATACTTAATACTAGCGAAAACGATGTGAGCATTCCAATTTTTAAACCTAAATTAGAATCATTAAATAATTATACAGCTTGTACATTTAATAAATGCGACTCAACTTCAAGTCGAGCTGATGTGTTGTTATCGCAACTGAAATTGGATCACTTGCATTCTGAGGAACGCCGGACGATAGAGTCTATATGCACTAAATATGCTGACATCTTTCATTTGCCTGGGGACATGTTGACAACAACAAAGATATATGAACAGTCTATTAATTTAAAACAGAATGCTAAGCCTGTATACACTAAGCCGTATCGTATTCCACATTGTCATAAAACAGAGGTAGAAAAACAAATTAAAGATATGTTAAAAAATGATATCATAGAAGAGGCTCAAAGTGAGTGGTCGAGCCCTATTTTGCTAGTACCAAAAAAATCTGATGAGTCTGGAAATAAATCGTGGAGATTAGTTATCGATTATAGAAAGGTCAACGACACAATACAGGATGATAAATTTCCTTTGCCTAATATAAATGAAATTTTAGACTCGTTATCAGGAGCTATTTATTATACACATTTAGACCTTAGCCAATCATACTATCAAGTAAAATTAGCTCCGGAAAGCCGAAAACTAACTGCTTTTACGACTAGCACTGGGCAATGGCAAATGAAACGCCTCCCTCAAGGGATGAAAATTTCACCTAGTGCGTTTTCACGTGTTATGACTGTGGCAATGTCAGGACTAAATTATGAGAAATGCTTCATTTATTTAGATGACCTCGTTATATTTGGAAGAAATTTAGATACTCACAACAAAAATTTACTATCCGTATTTGATAGATTGCGAAAAGTTAACTTAAAATTAAACCCGAGTAAATGCCAATTTTTGAAAAAAGAACTTTTGTATTTAGGTCATATTGTTACCAAAGACGGGATAGCCCCCGACCCAAATAAAATAAAAGCTATTCAAAATTACCCAACCCCCACTGATGCTGATGCCGTTCGCAGATTTGTAGCGTTTTGCAACTATTATAGAAAATTTATTAAGAATTTTGCTAGCATAACATGTCCATTAAATAAACTTTGTAGAAAAAATGAACCTTTTGAATGGACTACGGAGTGTGATCAATCATTTAATTTATTAAAATCAAAATTAATGTCACCCCCAATCTTGCAATATCCAGATTTTTCAGAAAACAATAAATTCGTTCTACAATGTGACGCTTCCGGTTTAGCCGTAGGCGCGGTTTTGTGTAATTCAGATTTAAGACCCGTTGCTTACGCCAGCAGACCTTTAAATAAGGCTGAAAAACAATATCCGACTATTCAGAAAGAATTGACAGCTATAGTATGGAGTGTAAAATACTTTAGACCGTATTTATTCGGGAAGACATTCACTATAATGACTGATCACAAACCACTGATTTATTTGTTTGGTATGAAAGATCCAAGTAGTAGATTATTAAAATTTCGGTTGACTCTTGAAGAATACAATTTTGATATAACATACGTAAAGGGTTCAGAAAATGTCATCGCGGATGCATTATCTAGAGTAACAATAACATCAGAGGAATTGAAAGAGATGAATGAAAAGCTTTTCACGGTGATGACAAGAGCGAAGAGAAGGAAGGAAGAGGAGAGTAAGGTAAAGACTGACAGTATCCCTAATAGTGCCAAAGATAAGCGGCTTGATCAACCGCGAATCGTGGAAATATTAAGGATACCGAATGATTCCGTGGAGATGGTTTTGTCAGATGAGTATAAAATTAACCAACTACGAAATAAAAAAGAGATAGATGCAGAATGGGAGTGTTTTGCATTTACGAATAATAAAAAAAATATTATATATAAATCTCAGTTATTCAACACAATTCACGCGAGCCGTATTTGTGGAAAAATTGAGTAAATTTAGTAAAACAATTAATGTCGACAAAATATGTATGATAATTAAAAGAAGTGAAAATGAAGAATTCATGAAACAATTGTTAAATGAAATACAGTGTAAAAATAAATATGAAGGGCCCAAGATTTTAGTGTTGAGAGGAGTTACGAGAGTAGAGAGTGAAAGAGATATTAAACATATACTAAATGACTATCATCTTTTGCCTACCAGCGGTCATGCTGGGGTGCGAAGAATGACAAATAATATTAAACGGAAATTTTACTGGCCAGGAATAGATAGAGACGTAACAGAGTTTGTTCGAACATGTGAAAAATGTCAAAAAATGAAACATTCAAGGCACACAAAAGAGCCTATGGTGGTGACGACCACCGCAACTTATGCCTTAGAGAAAATATTTTTAGATATAGTTGGTCCTGTCGATAGGGACGATAGCGGTAATAACTATATACTTACATTACAATGTGAGTTAAGTAAATTCGTGGAAGCGTATCCATTAGCGAATAAGGAGACTAAAACAGTAGCTAGAGCATTAGTTAATAATTTTATTTTAAGGTTTGGAATTCCAAAATGCATAACAACAGATAGGGGTTCAGAATTTATTTCATCGACCATGACAGAAGTATGTAAATTACTAGAAATTGAAAAATTAAATTCCACAGCATACCATCACGAAACAATAGGAGCATTAGAAAATTCACATAAAAATTTAGGCTCATTTTTACGCATACAATGCGACCAACATCCTGAGACATGGAGTCATTGGCTTCCTTTTTGGTGTTTTTGTTACAACAATACAGTTCACACAGCAACCAAATATGCCCCTTACGAACTAGTGTTCGGAAAACCTTGTGAAATTCCAAGTAGATTAAGTAATTTTGTAGAACCATTGTATAATGTTGATAACTATAGTTTAGAATTAAAGTACCGTTTACAAGTGGCGCATAAAGATGCGCGCGAAAACCTGTTAAAAGTGAAAATGGACCGTAAAAGTGCATACGACAAAAAACTTAATCCAGTGACATACAAGTGTGGTGATAAAGTGTTAGTGCGTAACGAAACTGGTGGAAAACTTGACTGTTTGTACGACGGCCCTTACGTTGTTTTAGAAGATAAGGAACCTAATGTCATTATACAAAAATGTAACAAACATGAAACGGTTCACAAAAATAGAACTAAACTTTTTGTACCTAGCATTTAAGGTGTTAATTTTACTTAATTGTAATTGTACTGTAATTGTACGTAACTTCAAAGAAAAATGTTATTGTCAAACATTTTTCTTTGCCAACTACCCCTGTAATGTGGTATAGTATAGGGAGACAGATTGTTAAGTGAGTAGTTCAGTAGTAAACGGACCATTAGATAGAGCGCATGTGTTTAATTTAATAACCCCTCTACTCCTCTCGTCACCTCAGTTACTTATTTGATTCACCAAGTTGTAAACTTCAATGTTGCAATGTAACCTGATTCTTAAGGGGCCCACAGATTACCAGTTCGCCGGACGATATCAGCCTGTCAGTTGTTCGGAGCTGTAAAATTTTGCTTCTAACTGACAGGCCGATATCGTCCGGCGGACTGGTAATCTGTGGGCCCCTTTATATACAATAAAAACTTTGAACTTTGAACTTTAATGTAGATAGGAAAAACCTTAGGCCGTAAAGTCATAACGGTGTAAAGTGCCATCAACATAATTTCAGTGCAAATTAGGTATACAAATGCACTTACAATACATTGGAGTAACCACCTATATAGGCGTAAAACCTACCTACCTATATTACTATAAAGTCTATAGGTAATCTATGATAAGAATGCTAACATCATTTAAAGTAGGTGCTTTGTTGGATACCTTACTAATACCTTTCGTTGCATCTATGTCAATGTGCAATTCCAAACGAGGGAAACTCTGGATTGAATGTAATGACATAATATATTATTAACAAATTATGTTCTTTAGGTGCCCAATAGAATTGTGTAACTTAAATTGGAAACGCACCCATGGCCGTGGCTTTATCTGTAATTTAAAATTAAAATTGGGACCATTGAATATGTAGGTATCTATGTATATTATAAACCTACTCCATGTAGAAGAGTTGTAGGTGTAATTAGCATATTTAATTATTTACTTAAGATATGAAGCAAATTTAGCTGGCACGTGTACACAAGATCATGTTTTCTAATCCCCAACATAATTTGTGATACCTAATGATATATACATAGGTTTTCTCAAAGTAATCTTTAGGTCTTATCTTGTGTAAGATACAAGCACAATTGATTGCTTCCATCATAAATCACTACTCTACTTCTCTTTCAAAACTGTTCTATGTTCCTCTTCCTTCGTCCTATTAAAATGTAGAATTTCTGTTAGATATTCACTTTATAATGAAATTATACACATGCAAAATTTATTAGAAAAACATTTAAATATAAAATATGCGGCTGCCCAAACAATATAATGTAGAGGTACATTGTACATATTTTCTCTCTTGTACCAGCCGCGTGCCTGACTGAAATAAGTTAGTGTTCATTACAAAATAAATGCCAACAATATGATTATATTGTGTTGTCACCATTTTAAATTCAATACATTTAGTCCGGTTCTTATACCTCAATAAATCTGTTACCATGAGATCTATATATATATATAATACCCCCTCCCCCAAACGTACCAAAGCCAAAACAAATTTTTCATTGAGTATCAACATTTCTGCCAAATATTCAACCGTTGGTATAGTCTTAACAGCAATTTTTTGACTATTAAATAATTATTCTGTTTTATATCTGTGATACTGATAAGGAAGTCCTCAACCGACCAACCCCTTTGATAAATTGTTACAAAGACCAAAGTCCTGTCATTCTTCTTAACTTTACTGATATAAATATTGTATTTTGATCAAAAATAAAGTGATCTTCACCTACTAAAAGAAACCTAAATACATCCCTACATACTACCTAGCTACCTACCTACCCCTGATATGACTACCTATATTGACATTAAATTCCCTGGTTTTAATTTAGTAAATAAATACATTAACCCTTCGAGTGGCATTGTCCTCCTCGAGGTCTCTACGGTAAGTGGCGGTGGCCGCGAGACGGACAGACATAACAAGCCGGTTGAGTGGCGCAGCCATTTTGGAAAAATATACGTCAAGTGGCGGGGCCTCAACGGGTGATCATCGCGAATTTGGCGCGTGTTAGAAATATGACCGTTTCCCAAAAAAAATGTATGAATGATATATATAAACTATATATCACTGAATTCAGCATAAAATGGGTTATTTGATTGTATACCAATGAATTCTATTCTATTTATGTGAATTATGCTAGACTTGTTCTAATCTCACATCACCAATTTTTTTCTACTTTCATGTAAAAATACGTACAATTACGAAATAAAACAATTGATTGTAGAAAAAGCAGTCTTTATGACAAAACAATACATTTAACACGATTCACACAGTTTATTTCACTTTTTATCAGTGCGTATTCCGTTTGAATGTTCGCGGCTCGACGATGGTCGGCGCGTAATGGGCGAGGTGGGGCAGGAACATCACGTCATTTCTAACAAACTTTGTTTTACGCGGGAATTCGACCGTTAGGGAATACCATCCTTGTTTATTGACGAATGCATCTTGCAAGAGTGAGCAAGCAAGGCATAGTTTTAACGGTTTTATTTTAGGCGCGAAATGCAGCGTCGCACAGATGCCGCGAGACGGTCTCTGCCAATTACGGGCTTGTTAAGACCGAACCTTCTCGCGGCCTCTGCCACGCAGAGGCATATTTAAAAAAATGGCCGCGCCATTTCCCCTACCGTTCAACCGGAGGTGCTGCCACCCGAAGGGTTAAGGGATTTAATATAACCCAAGAACTAAGAAATGGTGTGAATACTGTGAATACATGATGAACTAGTTCACACAAATACTATTCTCAGTCCAATGGTTGACTGGTAATGCATTATGGCTTTAATTTATTTATTTATTTATTTAAACTTTATTGCACAAAATACAAATAAAATGTACAAATGGCGGACTTAATGCCTAAAAGCATTCTCTACCAGTCAACCATAGAGGTAAACAGAGATGTAATAAAAATGGTGCAAGAAGAAGAGTAAGAGAATTCAATTAGGAACTATTGCAAACAACTGAAAAACATAATAAACTACATATACAATACACAGATAAAAATAATAAAATATATACAATGAATATACTACTACATAATTCTCACATACGTACTAATATATTACGATGGATACTACCTACTCATACTCTTGTTTCAGCAGATGTTTATGCAGCATCCTCTTAAAAGCAAATTTGCTCGGGGCTTGTCTTATGTTGAGAGGGAGTGAATTCCAGAGACGACTCGCCTGGACAGCGAAGGAATTAGTCATGAAACCAGTATGGTGAGCAGGAACTGAAAGTTTGAGAATACGAGAGGTTCGCAGCTCACAGCCTGGGCGAGGGGTGTCAAACACAAACTTATTCTTAAGATATTCAGGAGCAAAAGGCTCTAACATAATAGAAAATAGAGTACAAAGTATTCTAAGGCATCTACGGCGACGGATAGAGAGCCAATTGAGTTGGCGGCGGTAGAAGGAAATACGATCATATTTACGCAGGCCAAAGATGAATCGTATGCCATTGTTGAGGAGACGTTCTAGTTTGTTAAGGGACTCTTGAGTGGCGTTCGTTGTACACACATCACCATAATCAATAATTGGCAAAATCAACGCCTGTACCAACATCTTTTTCGTGCTAACTGGTAGGAAATTCTTAAACTTATAGAGAGATCTTAATGTTCCTGAAACCTTTCTGCTCACATCCGCCATATGGCCGCTCCAGGAAAAGGTAGAATCAAAAATTAACCCTAAATTTTTAACCTTTGCGCTCACAGGAATAATAGCCTCATCAAGCAGGATCGGTGCGATAGAAACCGAATTAAGCTTAGAGATTTGCCGCTGGCTTCCCAAAACTATGGCTTGGCACTTGGCTGGGTTGACACTAATCCCAAAACTGTCAGACCATTCCGCGATGCGATCCAGATCATTGTTAAGCAACGAGATGGCCGTGTTTATCTCGTTCACGTTAGCTTGAGCGTACAGCTGCAGATCGTCGGCGTACAAATGATAGGAGCAACGAATATTGGTGGTAATTAGGTTAATAAACACAGAAAATAAAAAGGGAGAAAGAATACCTCCCTGAGGGACTCCAGTGTCTAGCGCACACCAATCAGACAGTGAGCGGCCAGCACGAACTGCCTGGACACGATCTGACAAATAGGAGGAAAACCATTTTGTTGCCTCTGAAGACACACGCAAGCACATTGAAGGCGTTAGAGAAATCTATAAGCACCAGCACCGTAACGTTACCAGCTTCCATCCCAAGTCGAATATCCTCGGCAACTTTAAGAAGTGCTGTGGTGGTACTGTGACCGGCTCGGAAACCAGACTGAAGTGGTGACAAGAGATTATACTGGTGAATAAACTTCGAAATTTGTTTATGGGCCGCTGCCTCGAGAATTTTAGATAGAAACGGAAGGATAGAGATCGGCCGAAAATGAGTGAGAGAACTGGGGTTATTAATTTTAGGTAGAGGAATGACAAAGGCCTTACGCCAACAAGAAGGAAAAACCCCAGTGCACAAAGATGTATTAATAATATGCGAAAGTACCGGCAGAATATAATCAAGAATGTGGATGACCATAACTCGACTCACGCTATCATGACCCACAGCCTTAGACTTAATGGACAAAATAATTTTGCGGATTTCTTCAAGAGATACAGGACTAAAGACAAAAGAATCGATATCGGGAGCAGAGAAAGAAGCAATAAGGGATAAAGTTTTAAATTTTACTATTGAGTTGAGGGATGTGGTTTTAGCAAAGTGAGTATTTAATTGGTCTAAAGTGAAAGAAGTAGAATCCACGTCACCTTTAGTTTTAATTCTGTTATTTGTGTACTTATTTATGTACCTACTTGCAATGAAAGCCAAATAGACTTCAGTATGTGAATCATTAGCCTCATTAATTCTTCAAAAACCATTTGAACTTATTTATGTTAAAAATATATGGTTAGCATAAGATCACATCCATGTTAAGTTTCCATTTTGTTTCTAATAGGTATAGCAAATTGAGATGATGATAACTTATCATTTGAATATGGATGACACATGCTTGTTTACAAATAGTAAACATGGAAGATGAAAATGTAACAATGGCTTTCTAATGAATTTTCTTAAGGGTTTTTTGGGATAGATACCCCAAAAACCAAAAAGCAATACCTTGTTCTTAAATAACAAGTTTATTTATTTTGTCTAGTAGGTATGCATCTTGGCAATTTAAGTTTGGTGAAAGGGGTTTTGAAGAGATTTCAACTCCTTCTTTAGAAAGAGAGACCCAAATGTAAGGTAGGGTCTGGTCAGGTTAAATCAACAAAATTAATATTCACTGTCACAAGTATACCTTTTTATACCCTTTAGTATGGTTTCTGTATTTTTGCTATAAAATGTCTGCTAATAAAGTCTCCTCTGTGGGAATAGGTACTTCAATGCATATATTGTACCGCTGATATAAAATGTATTCAGTGTGCAAGTATAATATAATATTGCAATATGTGTGTTAGCAGCACACTTAATTGTCACAGCCTTATTTATAAAGTTATTTAAATTTGAGTCTAGGAACCACTGATTTCATATTATAAATGTATCTAAATTTTTATCCAAAAATGGTCTCAGATACTCTTTAGTATCATAAAATAAATATTGGCTGTAAAAATTAGCAGGTAATACCGAGTTATTTAAGGTTTAGATAACTTCTGAATAACAGCCCACATTCCAAATTCTTGCTATGACAGCAGGATCCTTCATAAAAAGTAACTTTAAGACTCCAGAGAGTGTATCAATGAGCTTAGAGCATCCAGAAGATTGTAGAAAGTTGTGATTAGCCTGTGAACATTTTAATTGTCAACAGCCACGCTGTCTGGTACTCAGATGTGGGACACTCCCATTTAATTGTGACGGGTTATTACTTATTAACGCTGGCTTACGGCAGCTCTGTTTGGACCTCTAAATTTGAGTCAAGCTCTATAGTTCTTAGCCAAAATAAGTTGAATTATCTGCTGATAAGTCCATTTCCGCCCAACGGACGGAGTGCCCATCGTCACACGATGGAGCGAATGATCTTTAATAGATACTGATATCCCACGGGTAGGTATAACATGGATAAATCATTAAATAAAAGATCTCCATCCCACGGACAGAGTGCTCATCGTCACACGATGGAGCGAATGATCCTTAAAAGATACCGATACTCCACGGGTAGGTTTAACATGGATAAATCATTAAATAATAGATCTCCATCCCACGGACAGAGTGCTCATCGTCACACGATGGAGCAAATGCTTTTCAACAGAACACATAAAATCATTAAGTGAAAAACACTTTTCGCCGCGCGAATATCCTCAAGTTGAGGTTAGGTGTATAATTGTGATAGTTATAATATTTTGCCCTCAAGCTTCCCCACGGGAAGAATGAGATTGTATTTTGACTAGCCCTTAGCAGGTTCCTCCGCGGGAACCATGCATAATTACTTTAAAAACCAAAAAATCACAAATGTGATTAAGGTTACTTACGGTTATTTCACTATTTGCAAATTTTCACTTAATTTACACTCACTATCTTTTTCTTTACATATTATTTCTAGTTCTGACATAATTATATTGATAATAATGGAAAAAACTAGCAAAAAACTATGAATTTTCATAAATTGAAAAATTATCGATACATTACGCTAGGGACGCGAAAAGCGAAGTGAATGACAGTTGCCGGCAAAGTTGCCAGTTGTTTTTTCTTTTTAGTGGCTCTGAAAAACGCGTTGGACAACGAGAAGGCGAGCTTCTTCTAGTAATTATCTCGGACTAAATATGAATATAATAGGTAAGATCGGGCCAGATATTTTTGCAGCCTTCCTTGTGTGACATATGTATTATTGCAGGTGACTACAGTATAATTGCCTTGCTACGTACCTATACAGGCCCATATTATTGCTAATTAAACGTTTGTGTATCAAAACAAACGGAGAATTTTTTGAATAAAATATATATTTTTTTGTTTTTGACTGTAAGTTTAATTTTTAATGATAGAGTTGAGATAATATAGTTTGTAAGTAACGTGTAAGTAAGAAAATAATTAAAAAAATATGTCGACGTATTTTTGGACCACCTGCATCCTGTATACAGCTGTGAGCAGCTATTAGAAAATGTTACTTTCACTACATAAGCAGTGTGTATTTTTTTTATTAAAATGGCTGTGTTTATTTGCCGTTAAAATAAAATACCTTAATTACTTTTTAGTTAGTTACTTATATTTTTATTTCTCGTAGTTTTACTTCTAACAAAGAGTTCATTAGTTGCTCCATGATTCAATTAAGAGGACATAAATTCTACAAGAAAGTCCGAAGCAAACCGACACTACTTACGGCGAGCATTGGATTCTAAGCTCTTCTCGTACAGTGACAGATCTGTCTCTATTCGCTGTGAATCCAGCAGGGCTTCTCAACGCATACCGATCGTATCGTCTCAAGAAAACCAGTTCCATCGTGAGCCCAAGGTCCCTTACAGATAAGTATGTGAATTTGAAGATCGTATTTATTGTGATTCGGTTACAGCGATATAAATCATCATAATGTCTTTTTTCATGATATAGGAGACTCGTACTAAGTTATTACCGTATTTTGTTTTGACATGAATGGATAAATTGTTAACATAAGATTAATTATTGCAAGACATTTTTTAATTTGTATGTATTAAATAATATTATGTAAATATGAATGACGATCATAATATAAATTCGTGTAGATTAGTCTAGCATAATTTATAATGTAATTTAATATTATGAGAATAAATATCTAAATCTAAATCTAAATCAAACGAACCGACGAATCACCAGGGGGAGAGGCAGCTAAGATGGCAATCGTTCGCAGAGAAACGAAACGTTATCTGTCTCCATCGCACTAATATGGAAGAGTGATAGAGAGACCATAGCGTTTCGTTTCGTTTTCTGCAAACCATTGTTGGCTAGGCCCCCTGTTGGTAAGCAATTACCGCCGCCTTTGGACACCCGCAACACCAGAGGCGTTGCAAGGAGATGTAGGTTTGAGATGGGCGTACGCTCTTTTCTTCAAAGTTTGAAGGTCGTAGCGGACGATAGTTCATTCCACAGTTTAACTGAGTGAGTCAGGAAGTTTCTGGAGAAACGCCAGTTAAGGACTGTCGATCGATTCGATCACTATGCCCCGCCTGACTTGAATTACTCTCTCTCCCTAAGCTTTGAGAATATGCGGCCCCATCTAGTACAAATGCATGCGCCCCGCCTTTACCGTGCTTGGGCAATCGCCTTCCAATAGTGTGTGTCGCGCTTAATTGGCCTATTTTTTTATTTAAAAGGAAGACAAGTTTTAAACCAAATATTAAGTTTCAAGAAATTTGTAATGTAAATTATTTTATTAAGGATTACAATAAGCGCGCAATTTATGCGTCTGCTTGCGACTTCGCCTGCGTCGTGGAATGATGATGATAATTTATGTAATTCCGTTTTTAGTATTTGCAGAAATACATCATCTGTGAAAATTTCAACTGTCTGGCTATCACGGTTCATGAGATACAGCCTGGTGATAGACATACAGACATTTAGACAGACGGACAGCGGAATCTTAGTATTAGGGTCCCGTTTTAACCTTTGGGTACGGAACCCTAAAAATAATTTTATTGAAAATGGGGTGAAAAGTTTAGTAGCTACTCGGTATATTCATTTATGTAAAAATAAATAGATAAAGTGCCACCCTCTTTCTAGCACGCAAGCAAACCCGCGGGCAATGCGATTAATTAGCAAACCGCGCACAATCTTGTTACGGGAATCGATAGTAATTCGATCGCGGTGTTGGCGGGTCGGTTTCACCCTCGCCTCGGTGCCAAGTATTAACACGATAAGGCGGCTTTTGTCACCTCGTCTGCCTACTTATTAAATTGTTTTCATTTTATTATATTTAAAATAATTTATAGGTCTGTACATTAAATAATACAAATTACAAATTAAATTACAACTAAAGCTTACAAATATAGAATTTAAGAGCCCATCGACGTGCACACTAGCGCCACTGCTAAATAATCGTGATTATTTAAAAAAAATATTTTGAATTGAAGTATAGGTAAACCAGAACTTTGGGAGTATTGTCAAGAGGGCGCTCGTTTTGAATTTTATATAGCAACAATTTGTATAGTGGGGACAATGGAAATTGGCAGATGATTTTTGTTTTATTCCGACAACTTTAATAAGTGCGAAGTTTGATGTTTGGATATTTCTTCGGTTTTTACGCTATAAAATTCGTGAATTTTACGACGTATGATATGACACATAAATCAAAATCATCCAAATCTATTTTCTTTTTTTTAGGTTTGGTCGTTTAATTCCGCCCTTACGCCCTTCGCTAGCAATCCGTGATACCGATGCATGCGATACACCTAATACACAAATCAAATTATTACAAGACATCAACCAAATCGTGACGACCTGACTATAGTGAAATTTGTCCATAAGTTTGAAACTTACCCGTCAATTCAGGTGGTAATTTTGTTATGTTTTCTAATGGAAGAAATTTCTCTCCCGCACGTTTTTTTTTTCAATAAATAACTATATACACCGTTTACAACTTTTTCTCTGTAAAATCTAAAACTTTCGGCATGATTATTGCAGTCTAATAATAATTCACACGAAACTAGACAAAGCAATGTTTACATTGTCAATATTGACAACTATCATAGAGGGTAGATGTTGTCTATTATTAAAGTTGTTGCCATTGCTAGAAATTAGTACCAACAAATTTCCGTAACATGGCGCACCCTCAATAGATCCTGGTTCACCTATACCTTTTGTTTTGAATACTTCAAACTAGTTTTTATGTTGCTGGATTCGTCAATATATGCGTCTAAAGTTAAAACGGCCGTTTTTGTTTTGAGTTCACAGATCGACGAATCCAGCAACATAAAAACTAGTTTGATGTATTCAAAAGGTACTTAAATACAAAATACAGTACGTAGCGGCCCCCTTTAAATATCTTTCGTTAAATTTAAATAATCACGATTATTTAGCAGTGGCGCTAATGCACGTTGATGGGCTCTTAAGGCCTGCGCAAACCGGCGGAGCGCAGCGCAGATCACTTTAAAATTATCAATATATTTTCTTCCCTATTTCAATTACCTTCAGGTATAAATTTAAATGCTTTGAGACCGACCTCGGAGCATCACGGAGGATTATTACTCCGCGGCATCGAGGAGCACGTTAGAGGATACCGCGGCGGTAGGCGCCGGCATGCCGCGGCATCCCCCGGCATGCGCCGAGGCCTCCCGAGTGCGCCGGAGTAGCGCCGGGACGACGGGGGAGAACTCGTGCACACTAGTCACTAATCCCTTGTGATAGAGTACACGCGGCGGCATGCCGCGGCATCCCCCGGCCTGCGCCTAAGTGCTCGCTGGTGCGCAGGGGATTTTACCTCGCCGGTTTGCGCTGGCCTTTAAGGTTCCAGCGTATTTTTTTCATCACATTTTGTTTGTACAAAAATGCATTTATTCAAAACAAGCATTGAAATAAACTTTAAATCCGTAATTTATAATCGCTTTGCCCACAAGAATTGTAATGTTAATGAATTCGAGGTGATATTACAATTGTTTGGCGAGCGCAGTCGAGCACTCTTGAGCAAAATATTATACTTCTTCTTCTTCCTCCTCCTCGCCTTATCCCGGCATTTTACCACGGCTCATGGGAGCCTGGGGTCCGCTTGACAACTAATCCCAAGAGTTGACGTTTTTAAGAAAGCGACTGCCATTTGACCTATTAGGATTAGTCCGGTTTCCTCACGATGTTTTTATTTACCGAAAAGCGACTGGTAAATATTAAATGATTTTTCGTACATACGTTCCGAAAAACTCATTGGTTCGAGCCGCGACCTCCGGATTGAAAGTCACACGCTCTTACTGCTAGGCCACCAGCGCTGCCTAGAAAAACATTATTATCATTATTATCCATTATTATATTGGGTCCATTAGTAATTTTTATTTTTGTGTAATTTGTATTGTGAATGATAATTGAAGAATGAAAAGCGGGAGCCATCACATGTTTGAACATTTTATGAGTGCAAAAGAGGCACACTACAATAAGTAAAATGAAAAAACGTGATCAATTTTGAGCGGATTTGAATTTTTATCGTAGTGGCCGCTAACGGCCGCTTGAATGTACCAAAACGTGTTGAAAAATACGAAAAGAGAAGAGATAAGTACGTTGTACGATTTTATGTTGAAAAATACTGTTACAAAAAAAAACCCGCAATTACAAATATTTCTGAATACCAACGGTTCAACGATTTTACCAATAAATAAATCAACGAATCAATTAATTCAATACTTTCAATGACACTAAACTTGACATCATTCCGAGTTTGGTAGTCCTTTTGATATTTTATTTACAGGTAATCCTGTACATTCTAGACCCGGGGTATGACCTAGCTCCTCGGTGGTCACAATAAGTCTGGTCCACCGAAGCGTTTGACTCGGTGGCAAGAATATACGACCAACTTCCGACTACCCTTTGTGCTCCACTCCGGTAGCTTTCAGCGATTTGCATTCTTTGATTTATTACGCTATGCTGCGCGATGCAATTGAAATTGCGGGTTGTGAAATGCAATTAAAATTAAAATTATTGTGTGCATTCATTTTATTGGTTAATGTTTTTAGTGAAACTTATTAGTTGTGCTTGATGCCTGACGTTCTTAGAGAGAATTAAAAGTAATATACACCAGAGATATCAAGTTGAGTTGCATAATATGAATTATAATGTAGATACATTACGGTGCATCAAAGTCTCTCCGTATTTTGGTAAGTTAATTTACATTTGCTAATAGAATTTATTTTCTCCTGACTTTAGTATGGAACCATTTCGTTTATCTAAAATGATAAACCCCTATAAGAGACTAGTATTTACGAGATTTACATGAAAAAGGATTTTTCGTGCAATATTGCTGTGCAACCAACTCATAAAGTTTTATTCTACTGTCCATCAGCCTTAATGTTTAAGTTAAGTCAGAGACGAATGCAGAATAACGTTTGTCAATTTCCGCAAAATTAGAGGCTTAAAACATTATACAGATTAGGATACATTTTTCCTGAAACAATCAAATTGCTTGCAAATTTGAGATAAAATACTAATCGCCAGAGAACATACGCAATGAATTATTGGAAGCATTATTGCGTCATTTCAACGAGGTTTTTGTAATAATTCTGTTTGTATTTTACAACGCTACGTATTTTTACTAAACTTTTGGACTGAGCTCAAAGAAATGATAAGATGATTTGTTTAAGAATGAGTTTTCGCCAAGTGTCAGTTCAATAATGATCAAAAATTCTAACCACGTTAAAGATAGAGTCTATTCTTAAACTCATCTTTGGTTATTGAGTAAATTCCCGAAAATGAAGCCATAAACCGTTGAAGTAACGAGCAGACAGAAATTACACCGGCCGAGTAACGCGAATTTAAAATTTAAATAAGTGAATATTACGAAATTTACGAGATGTTCAGTAATAAATGTGATAGCTGCTGCGCCTTCGTTCAATCCGGTTGAGAAAAAGGATAACCATTGTAGGTTCAGAGAGCGGATTTTTTGAAATAAGGTACCGTAATTTTTTGACTTTCGCTCGATAGAAAGAAAACAATTCATACACAAAAGTTAAAAATTGCTTACATTAGCGATTTTACAAGCTTTTATTTACTTTCACCTGTCCCGTTGTCTGTCTGTAATCAAATCTTGCAAGTTAAATTTGATCCACTTCCCGGTTTCCGATTGAGCTGAAATTTTGCATGCATGTATAAATCGGATGACAATGCAATATTATGGTACCATCGAGCTGATCTGATGATGGAGACAAGAGGTGGCCATAAGAACTCTGTGATGAAACAACGCAACCTAATTGTGTTAGGGGTTTTTAGAATTGTCTCGATGAGTATTAGTTGTCTGTCGTAAGAAAAGTACAGTCAGCGATAAAAGCTTGTACCAAAAATGATTTCTTTTGCCAAAAACTTATCTCTTCTTTAAAATAGTGAATAGAATCAGGCGTTACTTTGCGGAAATCCATACTAATTAAAACCAAAATATTACTTTGCTAATCCGCGAAAAGATAACGTGATAGTCAATCAGTGCTAACCCGTTATACTTACTTGCGTATTTTTCCATGCAATTAATATTCCCACCCTCCCACCGCAAAAATAAATACGCAAATAAATATAACAAACCACCACCAAAAGAATAAACCTCAAACTCTGGAGTCTATAAGCATGGAGTTTATAAGCTTACCTGTGACGATTGCAATAAAGTGTATGTGGGGCAAACGGGCCGTAGTTTCACTACTAGGTATAAAGAGCATGTTGCGTCATATAGACATAACCATCCAGAGAAGTCCAATTTTGCAAAGCACTTATTAGATACAGGTCACACTTTATCTGAGAATCATTCTTTTGATATTTTACATGTTTGCGAAAAGGGATTGCGTTTGGGTGTTCTGGAACAACTGGAAATAATTAGGTACAACAATAGGGGCATGATTCTTAACGAACAATTGAATGTTGCGTCATCGCCGTTATTACGAATTTTTCCATCTCACTCACACTTGCACGGTAGGGGGAGTGGTCAAGGTATAAATATGGCCGACCATTCTAGACAGGTCATTGGAGAGCCACTCGGAACCTCGCACGGACGCACCTCACCAGCACCTGCATATCCGCCGACGATTTTCCTGCGAAAATCGAAGCCGGAACGCGCCCGGCCCCTGCCGGAGGGGAAGCCCAGCTGCGACCTGAACCCATCCACCGATGGTCGCCCTGTCTAACAGGGTCGTCCGACGGTGACGCGTCGCGCAGGTCCCGCACTCATGGACAAGAAGCCACCGAAGTTCCCCCCCGTCCCTCCGGGGCGGGTGGGTAGACAAGAAAACGGATTTTACAATCCACCCGCAGCCACAACAGTAAAACTCGCGACCCCCCCGGTCCCCTCGGATAGGGTGGGTAGTTTGAAACGCGAGTTTTACAAAGTACCCGTCGACACCAGGACTCCCGAACCCGCCCGCGGCCCCACAAAGCCGTGGCACTTCGACTTCGACGGACTCATTGAAGCCCTTGGACGCCCCCACGCACCGTCCCCCCTCCCGCGGGTAGCCCCAGACCGACTTTCCCCCCGCGGGCACCTCGATCGTGACCGATCCAGGGTCGCCGGCCCGGAGAGAGTCGGTCACATACCTCCGCACATGGAGGTATATCCCCCGGCGCTCGCCCCTGGGATAGTGGAGCCGTCCCTGGAAGAAACCAAACCACAGCGCCACCTGGACGAGCGCCCGACCACTCTTCGACCTTCGGCAGTTGAGGAGGGACCGGAGCGCAGCCCGCCTGACTGCGAAGAGGATGATGATGATGATGACGACGTCAACATCCCGCCGCCCAAGGACCAGCAACTCCGTGCCAGCCCCGGAGTCGCCCCGCAGCCCCACAAAGGCCCTTCTAAGGGCCCCCACCACCACAACAACGACGCCGGACACACAGAGGCCCCCAAGCTGGGAACCTCTGTACCAGCACCCCCGGTTCCCGCGCCAGCACCTGCTCTCGCGGACACCGGCCCCACCCACGCAACCGTCGCAGCTCCACAGCTGCGCCCGAACAAGACGACCGAGCGCGCCGCACACTCGCGTCTCTGCCACCCACTGGGCATCGCGCCGCTCCACGCACGCCCCCCGGACAACCGCCGTCAGCGCCAGCGCCCCCAGGGCGCGGGTGCCAGAAGGAGAAGAAGAAGATGCCACTCAGCGGGCACTGCGCCGCTCCACGCACGCCCTCCGGACAGCCGCCGACAGCGCCAGCTCCCCCCCTGGGACACCGGCGCAAGAAGCAGAGGGAGTCAGCCCACAGCAGCTACGAGGCCCCACAGCCACAAAGCCGCTGAAAGGCTATAAAGAAGAAACTAAAGCCATGACAGGCCATCACGGCTAGCCATGGCGCAGAAAGCCACAGCCCTTAGAATAAGGGCACTGAAAAGACCCGCCCGTAGTTACGGGCGGCGATTTGAAACCGCCAAAAATCCCCAAAAGGGATGGGAAGGCATCTCATGCCTCCCTTCGGGAGGCATGAAAGAAGCACACGAGCGACAGGTCATTCCGTTGCCGGGCGTCAGACCGTCAACAACTCCTGAGGATGCCTCGTAGAGAGGCGAAACACGTGTCGAGGTTTATTCTTTTGGTGGTGGTTTGTTATATTTATTTGCGTATTTATTTTTGCGGTGGGAGGGTGGGAATATTAATTGCATGTAAAAATACGCAAGTAAGTATAACGGGTTAGCACTGATTGACTAGCACGTTATCTTTTCGCGGATTAGCAAAGTAATATTTTGGTTTTAATTTCTTCTTTAAAACTAACAACAAATTAAAATTCAAAAATATGAGCTCCACATACGTCTCGCTCACGCTTACGCCTTAACTTCGGTGGTTCAAGAATAAGTTTTGGTTGGATTAAGTTTTCGAAACCAATGTCATTTAATTTTTTGCTGTCATGTGATAATAAAAAACCGGCCAAGTGCAAGTCGGACTCGCGCATGAATTGTTCCGTGACATTACGCAAAAAATTATTAGGTTGTTGCATAATTCTTTTCCCACTTTGGAATAAAACTATTTTTTTATAATAATTATTTATTGAAACAATTAATCGACAATATAATCACCATCATTATCTAGAACATGTAACCATCTGCTAGGCAAAGTTTTAATACCCTTAGCCCAGAATGAAAGTGGCTGAGAGACAAAGAAGTTGGCAAGGTAATTTTTTAGGTCGCCGGAATTTTTGAATTTCTTTTTACGAAGATGGTGTTTCAAATACCGAAAAAAATTATAGTCGGAAGATGCTAGATCAGGGCTATAAGGTGGATGAGGTATTGTTGTCCAACCGAGCTCCTCTAGAAATTTTCAGGTCGTTTTCGCCGTATGTGGTCTTGCATTATCATGAAGTAATGATACTTCGAGTCGTTTTGGCCTTTTTTCTTTAACAGCGTTCGCCAACTTCTGTAGTTGATTCACGTAGGCTTCGGCATTGATAGTCTGATGGTCGTCCAGTAACTCCCACAACAACATTCCTTGCGAATCCCAGAAAACTAACAGGAGAAGTTTCTGGCCATGCGGACTGCTTTTCGGCTGTGTTGGTGGCCGTTTATCGGAAGGCATCCAAAAGGCTTTTCGTGTAACGTTCTCGTACAAGACCCAGGCGGCGTAGCACGGTCGCGTTTTTATCCCTTGTCACGATGCCTGTCACGTTCTAACAAGTATGTAAGTGCGAAAGGGACGCGCATAGTGATAGACGATAAAAATGGAACCGTGCTGCGCCCACAGGACTCGTTTCCAGTGATGATCGACTCCAGGAAGCTCTTTCTGTGGGGGCGCAACAGCAGACTTTCACAAATGTTGACTCGTAATGCACGTCGAGCATCGGTCAAAGCATGAGGCGTCCATCTTGATAAAACTTTACGGTAACCCATCGACTGCAGATGGCGATCTATGGTACTGTAGTGATATTTAAGAGTTTTCTCTAAATCCCTGGTGGTGGAATCCGGATGCAACTCAAGCTCGCGCCGCAATGCTTCTTCGTCTCCTTCATTAAAGCGCTGGAACCAATTTCGTACTGTGGGATCGGTAGTAGTGATTAAGCCAAAAGCAGTATTAATCTTATTTGCTGATTCCCTCGAACTGGTTCCCAATTGGTGTTCGTATAAGTAAATCACTCGAAGATGTTGTTGGTCCATTTTTTCGATTTTAACTAAATCTCTGTAACAAGCCCGCGCTTATATACCCTACGTGAAAGATTTGAGAACATTCTACTATACACTAGATTTACTCTAGAATATTCCCGGGACTACTGAAAATATCAAGAAAATTTTGAAGTGGGAAAAAAATTATGCAACATCGTAATAAAAACCGGAAAGAAAATCACCCTTTACTTTATGGGAGCCCCACTTAAATACTTATTATATTCTGTTTTTAGTATTTGTTGTTGTTATAGGGGCAACAGAAATACATCATCTGTGAAAATTTCAACTGCATAGCTATCAAGGTTCATGAGATACATCCTGGTGACAGACAGACAGACAGATAGACCGACAGACGGGCGGACAGACGGACCGACGGACAGACGGACAGACAGACGGACAGCGGAGTCTTAGTAAAAGGGTCCCGTTTTAACCCTTTGGGTACGGAACCCTAAAAATCAATTTATATAATTCGAATAGGCCTCTTTAAACAGACGAGTAGAGATCTCAAAGCTACTTCTCAAGCAGTTCGCGTTGAAACTTAGTTTGGACAAAGATTGAAGCGACGGAGACCTAAGACTTAAGTTTATATAAAACTAGAATTTACTTTGCAACTTGTAAAAGGAATGAGGATGGAAAAGAAAGGCAGCAAAGAAAAGTAAATAAGTTCACTTTGTAGTTATAAATAACATTTTGTAAAAGACGTGTAAGTGAGAAAAATATTCGTAACACTACATCTGTATCAATGTATTTTTGGCCGCTCGTTTATTAAAAACCGCTCACTAGTTTTGATGTGACACTTAACTACGGTGTACCTTCACAAGTAAAAGCACATTATACAAACACTTATTCCGACAAATTTAGTGTAAATATTACTTATTAAAAAAAATTAAATAATAACATAATATATACTTAAGTAATTTTTTTTCAAAAGCCAATCATTTAACAGGAGTTATCCTAGAATACTTTATAGGTACAAATGAATAACTATTCAATTCAAACTGTAGTTCACCTTCGTCAAACTAAACTTTACCTATTAATACTACCTTTAATATAAAGTCATCGAAAGTAAGGTTAATAAAATCTCCATTATTCATTCAAACCCTCTACAGTCAACAATTTCCATTAAAAAGTCGATTTTACTAAGCAACAAGTAGCTCTCGGGGCATATTTGAAGGCAATCAGCAATTCAAAACGACTGGGTCGGACATTGGGCAGCGTACTCTATTACTCTTACCACGACCACCAATCTCACTGCATATTTTACGATAAAATGAACACTTACCTTTACATTGCGGGTTTTGTAGGTGTATGATTTTGATGTAGTAGTTACAAAAGAGCAATGTATAGTATATGAGGATTATTTTTGGTAGCTGGTTGGAAATTTTTGTAAACGCCTTCTGGGCGTTAGATCCCTGTGTGGTGGAAGGCATTAAAATTCATTTTTGCCAAATGTCACATTACGTGGTAATTCCTTGGGGTGGAGGGACGCATTTTTGTTTGAAATTTCGTTGGTTAAGGATAAATTGGGTATTGTGGCTGAAAGATTCAGTGTGATATAAGTATGTGGAATAAATTGGATGGCTGGGGTGGATTTTGATTTTAATTTGAAGGGTTTAACCTAATTCTAACATTTTTTTGTTCGTATCCACGAGCTTTATTACAGACTGATATTCTTGGAAATTCCGTTCAAATAATTTGTAGACTATCTTTCTTAAAAATTACAATATAAAGTTATGATCAGATTATTTTGAACATCTCATCTAATTAAGTTTTTAAGCTATATCTTTATTAATAGACGAAGTAAATTATAGGCATTTTATTGTACTTATATAGTTCTCATAAACATGATAGTTATACTGTGTATATGAAACTATAAGTGATCGTACAAATCTTTCGCTTACCAGGTTTAGAATTATGGTCGCTGAGTTTTTGTCACGGACATACAGAAGTGAGAAGTGGTATTTTTTTATGATAATAATATAGGACTTAAGCGAGCAGACAAATCACCTGATAGACTTCTGCAAGGCCGTGGGATTGCAAGGCCATTGCCGGCCTTAAAGATAAAGGTACGCTCTTTTCGTGAAGGTATGAGGATATATCGGTCCGGAAATACTGCAAACGACAGTAAAGTTAATTCCACACTTTAGCTACGTGGCACGAAATTTTTGGAGAATCACACAGAACGCTAGTGTTAATTTCATTCGATAGCGTGACGTGTGTTCGCGTTTTTTTTTGTCTATTTTTGTATGGGATTTTGAACAGCGCGCCAAGCGGAACGTTTTGGAAACTCAAAATCCCATACAAAATGACACTTAACGCAAAAATATTTGATAGGTTTTATTTTTTAACGGCAGAGCCATGGGAGTTCGTGAAGTCTTGGTGAAGTCTTGTTCCAGTTTATAGGTACTTGACTGACTGTTCCAGTACAGTATCTCCACGACTATGCGACGCTGATTAATGGTCCCGCCAACGATTCTATCTGCACTTAGCGGAAATGTATTATTTACCGCGACAATGCCAGATATAAAGATTTTCCTCACTAATGGCCTGAGACGAGTATTTTTTTCCTCTTCCGAAGCCTGAAAAAATTGTACGTTTTAGAGGTACGTCGCTAGAGCTCTATAAGCGATTGTATCAACGCTTCTGAAACAGAAGAGAAATAAAAGAAAATGGCGTCAGTAAACCTGAAGACTCAGTAATAAACTCGGAGTGAAAAGTCGTTGGTAAATATTACAATTGAGATTGTAAAAAGTTTATGTTAAGGTGAGCCATTCCATTATAAAAAAAAATCTTTTGAGCGAAAATTGTTTAATCGGGTCAATTCGAGAATCGATTAAGTTGTTAGAAAAAGGACTCATGTTTGCTATCCATATTTTTTGGAAACCGTATTATGATCTAAAAAGCGCAACGATCTTTCAAAAATTCTGGTAACAGAATCTAATTTACCGTAAGAGTGTGTGTAGATAATTTTTCAGGCCATGATAAGAATCGTTTGCAGAGAAAATGAAACAAAATGCTATCTGTTTCTATCTCTCGTACCTTGAAAACCTCGCAACGTGCATTATTCCACTTTTAAAACCACTCGCTACACTCGTGGGTCTATTTTAGAATGTTTCGCTTTCTTGGATATAAATATTAGCACAAAGATTTAAATATTTACTATGTCCCCTTGAAAAAAAAAAACACCTACCACAGGCACACTCGAATAATATTTGACGAAAACATAATTTATCGAATTACTCATTTGTTTGTCCACGAATATTAATGATGACTGACAATAAAGTTTCACACAATTCTAAGAAAACTTGCTACGACAGAAGTGTAATTTATTACAATAGCACTTAATTTACAAACAGAAATGTATTCAGTTTTCATTAGTTACTAGAAACCTCCATTAATCATCGCGAGCTCACACAGTATAATTAATCAGTACTTACATTGTATGTACGTACGGTAAAAAGTTGTGTCTTCGTACACATTGATAATAGGGCTCGCGGTCGTGTCCGGGTTTCGTGTACACGTGTTCGGTACCCATGTCCTAACTACACGTACACGTTGTTTCTGACCCGTTCTACACGGGTAGTCGGGCACACGTGTAATAAAGATCCGTGTATCCGGTACCCGTGTACCCATGTACACGGCGAAACGGACCTTAAATACACGCGGGCTTAACCCGTCCTTGGCGTGTAGCGGAGATTAAAGTAATGTATAAAGTTTTAAGTAAAACAAAGATTCAGGTTCAGGAGCTCCGATTGTTTAGCAGTTTTATTTTATCGGATGTTCAATGTGATTGATCTGTGTTTTACCAATTTAATTGATTTTTCACCTCAGCAGCTCGAACAAGGGTACTTTACTACTTAAAAACAGTAAGGAAAATGTGATTTTGCTAAAGGAAAAGATAACATATTCCGTTCGTGGTAGTTTCAGTAAGCATAACAATCTACTTTTGTATTAGATAATCATTTAGGTTTACTTTAATTATCAAAAAACTACATCAATGAAGAAAATGAAATACCTATCAACGACATCAACGGTTACTAAGATATTGTTAATTTTAATCTTATTATTATTGACACAAAGTGTTCTTACCTACCTATTATTGACATTACCAATCAATCCAGTAAAACTGCAAAGTACGTAATCGAATCTTCCTAACCTCCCACATATTCAATCGTATGTATTCATAGCACGAATCTCCGCTACACGAGAGTGAAGGGTCGAACCGGCGGGTAAATAAGATCTGTTATTTCGATATCCGTGTACCCGTGTACACGGGTACCCGTGTAAAGGTTTCCGAATCCGGGCGGGTTCATGTAGTTCGGGTTCTTAAGCCTGGTGGGCTTAAGAACACGCCACGGGTGCCCGTGTCAGCGTGGAACACGTTATCGGGAGCTCTAATTGATAACCAGAGATCGGCGGGGGTGAGCTATTTGCCTTATAATATGACGTAATATGACGTAAGACATTGTAACGTAGTATATTTTTCTAAATTTATATTAAGTATTATTGAGAAATGTGGTGTCTAAAATTGCTTGCTGGAGGAACCTATTTTGGGGGATAAAAAGCGAACAAATTTATATTTAAGGAACTTTATTTATCACTAAAATCTTGCCTATGCAATGTTAGTGGCTTAATCTAACCTTGTGACCTCTGTGTGAACCTCTAACTTGATTTGACGACACCTAATGGTAGAACTTAGCTCAGTGGACAGCGGGGCCGCTTTATAGGTCCAGAATAAAGCTTCACACAGAATTCTACTTATTTAAAAACTAAATTATTGTAACACTAAATTCGATGTACCGGGATTTTCAAATGTCTTTATGCTAGCTTAATGGTTGCTCATAGTTTTAAGTTTACTCTACACTTTACAGCTGGCGCTGATGCCCTACAAAATTAAAACATGGAAAGGACCGACGCGACCTCAGGATGAAAACCTTCCTCAGACGCTGCGGGGTGTCAGGCTGGATTCCCCGAGAAGGCTAGAAGCTGAGCGGAGATGTAGAGCTCAGGGGCCGCGCACGTGGTACCAAGACGACGTGGCAGAGGCAGATGGAGTGCTTAAATTCCTCAATCCAGGAGGTCTCCCAAACAATATTCTTAAATTGACTTCCAAGATTTTGAAATGATGAAATAAATTAATCAATAAATTTAATTTAAATTCCCGGCTCCTGTAAACCGAGAAAAGGATATATTAGCCGATGCCCTTTATGGCCGCTAGAGAAGAAACGAAACAATTGTAAATTTAGCTCACCGCACTGGAAACTGCTAAGACTTCTGGCGGAGCGCTCCCTTCCCTCGAGTAGGAGTCACTCTGCAAAGAACCAAAACCTAGTTAAGAACAAACCCACAACGTTTCGCGCCATTGTGGAGTTGATCACCACGAAATTTAATTTGTACTCACTCAGTGGAGCTTCCGAAGGACTCAAGCCGTTTCCATCTTTCAGACCACCATGTCGAAAGTGTGGTCTTCCCATAAATTGTGCTCTTGCGAGCGAGTGTCCCCAGAGGGGTTCCCAAATCAAATGTGCAAATCATTCTCGAATGACCTCCTCCAATATGGAGGTCCCTGAGGGCCTAACAAAAGTAGGGTGGCAGTCCCTTGAAGACACAAACCCTTCGAAAATTCTGTCTGAATTGTTTAGACAATTTCACTCCTGAACCTAAGAAATATATTTTTATCATTAAATCTAATATTGTTTCATTCCAGAGCCACTTTGTAAGTCTGTAATTTCTATGTTTTGTTTTATATCAAAATTATTTTTTACTTGAAAAAACATACCTAAATCATACAAAGTTTTCCTGGAGTGACAATATAATATCTCAAGTTTTAATTATTTTTACTCGTATGACAACCCCAGCAACAGATAAGCATCTAGAGGTGTATCTGAATGCAACAGATTATGCCAAGAAGTGCAATTAATATAGTTCGTTTCGGACACTGTTAAAAAGGCTGAAATAAGAAAAAGTATTTTTCTTTTAAATATCAATCATCTCAATAATCATCATCATCAGAATTTAAGAGCTATGCTCTTGCCAGTGGAGTAATCGCCACTCTTCTTTTTTCTGGGCCAGCCTTTTAACATCTCAATAATACTTAATATAAATTTAGAAAAATGTACTACGTTACAATACCCTCCACGCGCTCAAAAAATGAGCGCGGGTCTGTTAAATTCAGTCAGATTATAAGGTAAATAGCTCACCCCCGCCGATCTCTGTTGATAACGTACGAACTCAAATTGAAAATCGTGATGGAAGCCAAACAAATTCTCAAAAATCAAATTAAATTCCTTGACTTGAGTTCTATTAAGGTACCTGCGCAAACGAAGACCTATTGTTTTATTTATTTTTCTTATATTTCATACGAACTTGCAGCCTTGTTTATGGTATTAGCGAACATGAACGCAAAATTTTAACCAATTCACACTTATGATTTTGAAAGTAGTTATATTAAACCTAATCATTATTAACGCCAGCCGACCGTAATGGCTATTTGCAAAGTAAAACAAATAAAAAAACGCATACGGTAAGTGCTACAAGCTGCAGTGCTAGTCTGCTGAGTAATTTTTGGCTAAGTCATGGTACTGCTTAATTAAATTCTACTTATATTGTGCCATGAGTTTGTTGCTCTGAAAAGTTGGCAAAGCACTTTTTCAGAACTAGAACTAAGTGATATATTTATTTAAAGACTTTTCTGTTTATTTGATTCAAAGTCTGACTGTAACAGAATTGTTATTTTATTGGTTAAACTCAATAATATCTTAGATTATTAAGTTTGCTTTTAGAATTGAAATTATCCTTTCTTTTTGATATTCTACAAATTCGGTAGGTAATACATTTTCTTTGTTTAATTTCATCATCGTCTATTTCGTTTTAGATTTGCATTAAAAATTGTACATGGAGTGATTTTTTTAATAATTTCATACTAGGTAATGGCTAACATTTAAATATCTGTCTCAACCTAGACCCATAGACCTGTAACATTAAATTTGCGCTAGCAAATATTAGTACTAAAAATATAAACTAAGTATTACATATAATACCTAATTTTATAGGTAAAATTAACAAATCTATTAAACTATATCCGTAGATATAAATATAGAGATGAAAAGAAAATACATAACAATGAACCCTCATAAATTAACTACCGTGGAGTTGGCTTACAAATTTAGCTACAAACCGATCTTTAGTACCTTTAATACCTCATTTACCCCACAATACACAGCCATACTCCAAACCGAACCGCGCACAAGCCAAAAAACCCTCGATAAGCCCTATTTCCTTTTTCCCCAATTCACCTGATCATATTGATCGCTACGATATGTAAATTCTTTAGAAGCTCGATTGGCATTGCGGGGCCTTTAGGCCCCTAGGGGCCTAAGGGGGGACAAGCTAGTAACTCGATAAATCAATCCATTTTTGTTGGTTTTGTTTGCGCGGTATTTTTATTGTAGAGGTGACAATTTGTTTCGTGTTTGTTTTGACTTATGTGTTTTGCTGGAAACGATTTGTTATAACTTCATGACGTTAGCGTTTGTCTTGGAAATGTGTAATTTTTCAAGATATGCGCAAATAGTAAGATAGGTAAGTATTTGTAGCAAATAACAAACAACAAATATCTACATTTAGATACCTCGTGAATAGATAGATAGATAGATAGATAGATAAATCTTTATTCAACCACAACTTACATGCTTTGTGAATCTGTAATACTCGTATTTTAGATGATTATTTTATGCTGCCGATGTTACAAGTTCGTTAACTTAACTCTTCACAAAAGAAAACGTATCTTAAAGAATAGGAAAGTTATGGTTGAAGTTAGTGAAGAAATAAGAAATAAGTACTCACTATTTAAAAATAATGTTTAATTTTAACGAGGATAAAAAAATAAATTCTTGCACAAATAAGTGAACTTTACAAACTAATAAATTTATATAATGACTTTATACCTATTTACTTTGCTTAAGAAAACATAACATAATGTGTACGAAACTTTTACGTACCTACCATCGTATCAATAAATAAGTATATAGGTAAGTACACACAAATATTTGTATACATAGCTACAAGATTAACTGTGAAGGAACTTTGACTTTGACAGTCGTGTGTTAATATTTGACAGTGTACTAAGAGTTCTCTGCCACTGAGATTAGTTACAAATTAACAGCCATTTAGAGTTAGACCAAGAAAAGGCTGCAGCGATTTTGATAGCCCATGCAGTGCAAATGTTATTTTAAACGTCAAACTTCTATGAAACTATGACGTATAAATGACTCTTGCACTGCGTGGGCTGTTAAAATCGATGCAGACTTTTCATGGTCGAACTCTAGAAGTTTTTGTTGACTCTTTGCTTCACCAAACTTAAAAGTACACAACATAAGTGTGGATTGTCGTTCTACAGTACTCTTTATTGTTTAACATTCTGTCTGTGTTGGAAGTGTATGTTTTTGGTTTAATTAATCACACCTTCTTATGGGTAATTTCAAAAATAATAAGTAAAGTACTTATGTAGTTATATAATTGTCAAGGCAAATATTATTTAGATATCATATCATTCATATCTTACACAAGCAAGTATTATTATTATACCAAATATACCAATATGAAAATTATCGCGTGGCGTATTATTTGTTGTGGTTTTACAATTTATCAGATTACCCAAAAGTTAGTATTTTGGGCTAATTAATATTTTTAATTAAATTAACTGTCTAGCCGAGCGTTTGATGGACTCTTTTGGGAGTGCTACGATGAGTGGTTTGATAATATAATTATTAACAGAGTTTTGTGTGAATATTATGGTTATAATAAAATGTTATTTTATAACCAATTTATATAACTCTATCCACTCGTGTCTACGTTTGCGTAGAACATTTTTAAGAACAAA
Organism: Cydia splendana; assembly: GCF_910591565.1. Classification (NCBI taxonomy): domain Eukaryota; kingdom Metazoa; phylum Arthropoda; class Insecta; order Lepidoptera; family Tortricidae; genus Cydia; species Cydia splendana. The sequence goes on from NC_085974.1 coordinate 19,257,186, forward strand.
TTTAAATTTAATATTCACCGGGGGACGAACTTCAAAAACTGCTTGAAAAAAAAATGGACCTGAATGCTGGATGGCTCCGTGCCTTCCATGCCTAACCTGTCAAAAAATGACAATATCGCGAACGTATGTCAGAAATGTCACCGTATTTAAGAGCATTTTCACTTAACTGTACCATTAACGGCCGGTTAGCAATCGTCACAAAACTGACGGTCAATGTAAAACCCCATACACTATATGTACAGTCATCTTGTCAGGAATGTGACGGTTCAGACGTTATAAAAGTATCCAAATAATGATAAATAATTAAAATGAGATATATTTTGTTAAAAAATCATTATCTTTTAACATAAATACCTTATTTCAATTCAACTTCCAACTAATGTACTATTAAATCAAATAGTACACAACACAGTTCACCTAGACGCAATCATCAAATGCAGCAGTAACATTAACTATTCCTCTTCCTCTTATCTATTCCAACAACAACTTACAAAATCAACCTTAACAACTGAGCTTTAAGATTAAATTTCAGTTGAGTTTATAATAGTTATATGAGGTTTTAAAAGTAAGTAGTTGATATTTAAATTGAGTTAAAGAGACATTACCGCGCTTCGCCGCTTGAATGCAGAAATTATCCCGCTCCAGTTTATCCAGTAAGGGAGGTAGCACACGGCGACTTTTGTAGCGACTCAGTAGAGCGCGTGAACGCGCGATTAATCGCGACATGTGGCCTCTTTTGCATTCACATTGGCATTGGCTTGTCATATATGACATGTGCTCGTTACTACATGAATAAAGAATATTTTGAATCTTGATGACGCGATTAAGTCATGCAGTAGCGACACAGATGCGCGACTGTCAGCCCTGTCAGGCCATTTTTATCATATTAGTTATTTAAATAGTTATCGTGCATTTAACTCGTACTTGTCCGTACATGTATTGGCACGGGCCAGACGAATGATAACTATAACACGATTCAAATATCATTCTGATGTCAGTGTACGTTCAAATTGGCCTGTGTATCGATACTGATAGCTGGCTCGCGTCAATACCTATTGAACTCTCAACGTCCAATATAGCCGACGATAGCAGTTGGAGAAGGTAACTGGTCTACTGGCGCCTCGCTCGAAACCGCAGCCGGCCCAAACTACTGATGCCCTGACGCGAAGCCCTCAACGAATCTCTTCGACCGCCCCGCGTAACGAATTAAACTACCGAATATAAAAACTGACTTTTATTTAACGCGTACTAGGTATAAAAATACTCCTAAACGAATAGGCGGTACAGCTTCGGATCCCTCAGGTCTTCTTTAGGTTTTCTTCCTTTTTTCCTTTTCGGCTGCTGCTGGAGAACTGTACGATTCGAAGCGATACCGTCTTGCTTTTATACAAAAAATTAAGAACGAGAGTCACCTACGATAGGGAGATAAAATCATGTCTTAATTCGCGGTTTTACTCGGCCCCTGATTGATCGATTACGTCATACGCTATCGTTCTGTGACCTATATTACAAATGTCTGCTTAATTATCATCTTAAAACTATTACAGATAGTTAAATACGTTAATTAGCTACCAAAACAAATAATAACGAGTTTGATTATCCCTTCTTATCGACTTGCAAGCGATAAGAAGGCGCCCGGAATGGATACAATAGACGGTTTATGGCCCTTCGCTTGCTTACAGGTCTTTGTTTACCAGTGACTGCCTTATGATTCTTATCTAACTAGGTGACTAGGCTAATGATCTACAATATTTACAAACATTGCTATGATGTAACTATAACGGATCACGAATTAATTAGTGAAACATGTAGGTTTCTAAGTAGAAATTGCGCTGTATCGGCGCGTTGAGCTCGAGTTTGGTCGGCCAATGGGAAGCGGGCTATCTGTCTCTGTCATATTGAGACTTCTCTGTCTTGACCAGCTCTCTTTGGTTGACCAATGGCAGTGTCTACATTATTTTGCCTAGTTTAAAGGGATTTCTTGTGATTTACTAGGGAATTAGGAGATAAGTTTAGCCATTTTATACCTATCATTCTAGGTGAACTAAAACTTAATACGAATTTACGACTTAACTAACGAATTCTACGAGTACTTATGACTATTGACAATCTAATCGCGGTTTTCCCTACCTAACGAATAAAATCTTTATTTCGAATACAGCCTTAATCGAATTTAATTTTACAACTAACTTATAATAATCCGCGTCTTGTCGTAGCGTCGCTAACAATACCTTTACAGACAAACGAGCGAAATGCACCGTAAACGAATGACATAATTTGCTTACAGCATTTAGATGTCATTTTGATTTGAATCATGGCTATATCGCGACTGTAGCGGTGCTATATCGCGATAGTAGCGATGCAGAATCGTATTTACGTCTGCGAGGATACAATGGCCAGCGACAAAGCATCGTGACTGTATCGCGGCTTTTTTGGGACTGCGTCGCTACTGGATCGCTGCACAAAGTCGCTGTGTGGGACCTCCCTAAAATCTAGTAATATTATTCAGTTACATTCAGTTATATCTGGTTATATCCGGTTAACTGGATGCGTTTATTTTTGCAAGCATTCAGTGTTTTGAATGTGATTTTAAATTCCAATTGGATTTATTTGTTCGTAATTAAGCTTGTACTGAAGTATAATAAATGTGAAATTATAAGTTTTGTAGGGAGTTTCTGTAAAAAGTAACAATTTTCAAATAATAGTTAAATGTAAATGTTTATAAGAAATACGACATATATTTTATTTAACTTTTAATCTTCTTTAATTTAGTTTTCTTTATGGAAATTGTCATTTAGTGTGACATTACTCGTTTATTCATATTTTGTTGGATTCATAAAAAAAACTAGTCAAGTGCGAGTCGTACTCGCGTTTCAAGGGTTCCGTACATCACACAATTTATAGCAATTTTTTTTGTACGTGTAACGTGAGTGAAACTTTGAAATACCTGAATGGGTCAGTTCAAAAACCAGATGTAACACGAAGTGTTATGGCGCGATGGCTTATATCTCTGCAATTATGCAAAGTAGCAAAGTAGCTTGGATAGGAATATTAAATGCCGAACAAGTGTTTTAAAAGCGAAGGTCGAAAAGAGACAAACATATCTTATATTTTTAAACAAGCAATTCTGTGCATGGTCCTGGGTTCGAATCCCGGTAAGGGTATTTATTTGTGTGATGAACACAGATATTTGTTCCTGAGTCATGGGTGTTTTCTTTGTATATGTATTGTATAAGTATGTATTTATCTATATAAGTATGTTTATATCGTCGCCTAGTACCCATAGTACAAGCTACGCTTAGTTTGGGGTTAGGTCGATCTGTGTAAGATGTCCCCAATATTTATTTATTTATATTTCGGAATCTCGGAAACGGCTCTAACGATTTCGATTATATTTGCTATATGGGTATCTAGCTAGGTCTTATCTCCGGGAAAACGTGCATCTTTGAGTTTTTATGTTTTCCGAGCAAAGCTCGGTCTCCCAGATGTTAGTGCTAAAACAACAGTACAAGTACCTAATCAATCAATAGTACAAGTACCATTGCGGCTGTGTGCCAGATACAGCCTAGTCGACATTTTTTGTCTTCAATCGGACTCACGCTTGAACCTAAAGGCACACTTCTTCGGGACGCTTCGGACCTTCGGCCTTATGCAGATATCGGCCTAGGGCCTTCGCAATAGCTGTCTACACCACTTTTCACTTAAACCATTGCTTCTGCGTCCCTAAAATTACCTAAACGCATTTTTGTTCCTAAATCCGTCTCACACTTGACTGTAGATTTCTAATAGGTTTTCCTGTCATCTTTCGGTAAAGAACTATTTTGTGTATTTTTTTCAACTTCAAAACTTCAAAAATAATTTATTCAAGTAGGCTTAATAATAAATTAATAAGCACTTTTGACATGTCATACAAAGTATACGTAAATATTACAATCATTGTTTAAAACACAAATAATAATAATAAAAAACAATAGGTTATTCAGCGGCTAAAGCGCTTGGATGACGCGACACTTGATCGGCTTCGCCAGGAGGCTCTCTCTGCTCGCGCGGACTCCATCTCGGTGCGGGATCTGCCCGCCACGCCGCCGGATCCGGTGCCCGCACCCGACCTGGCACCGGGGGCGCCACGGGTTGATTTCTGTACCGACGAGGGGGACTTCGTGAGTCAGAATGTGAGTACAACTGCTAATGAGCAACTGAGGAGGACTTTGGAAGAGGTGATTACGCAATATCGCGCCACAACTAACTCTAGGCCACGATTACCACGTCTGCCTATGAATAGACGCAATCTAGCGCTAATGGGAGCCCTAAACGTTTTACTAGAGCCACATTTACGGACTAGTAAAGATTTAGATGATACGCACTCGATCTTGTACTGCGGAGCCATCGCGGCGTGCCGTGTTGCTCGCGTCAAGTTCCCGGACGCTGAACGTGCACCTAGGACCGTCGGAGGTGTCCCTGCATGGCAAGCGCGGATCGAGCGACGTATCAGCTCGTTTAGGACTCTCATCACAAAGCTAATCTGCTTCAGGGGGGGCAACAATCGCCCCCGAGTAATGCGCTTTGTGAACCAGGCGTTCGCGGGGACGGATATCAGGCCCCGCGACTACATGGCCAATGTCACAGAGCGCATCGACCTTCTAAAGCAGAAAGTCTATGCATCGGCAAACCGTATTCGCCGTTACAGAGAGCGTGTGGATCGATTCCAGCAGAATCGCCTTTTTCAAAGTGACCAAAGGAAGGTGTACCGAAAGTGGGAGGAAACCAACCTTCGTACGCCCGACACGCAGCCGCCGGATGCTACTGCCATGACTGACTTCTGGCGTAGCATCTGGTCGATGCCTGTTGGACATACCGAGGGGGGTTGGATGAGTGTTGTCGAGCGTGAGTGCGAGTTCATCGAACCTATGGGGGCAGTCACCATCAGCCCGGATGACGTCAGTTGTGCCATCCGCACGGCCCAGAATTGGAAAAGTCCTGGACCGGATGGATTGCACAACTTCTGGCTAAAGTGGTTCCGATGCTCGCACTCGCGCTTGGCAGCACAATTCCAACAAGCCCTCGAGCTTGGTTCTCTCCCACCTTCCTTAACAACTGGTGTCACCTACCTGCTCTATAAGTCCGGTTGTACCACGGAAGCGAAAAACTACAGACCCATCACATGCTTGCCTACACTCTACAAGCTCCTTACATCCATTTTGAGAGCAAAAATCAACGCGCACATTGTCGCAAACAATATTCTGGCTTCCGCTCAAAATGGATGTAGGGTTGGGTCCCGTGGTACTAAAGAGCTCCTCCTCATAGACATGACCATCTGCCAACAAATCCGGCGGAACAAGGGGGCCCTCTCAGCCGCTTGGATTGACTACAAGAAGGCCTATGATTCGGTGCCTCATTCATGGTTGGGGAGGGTCTTAGAGTTGTATAAAGTTGATGCAGCTTTGAGAGCCTTCCTAAGCGCATGTATGAGGCAGTGGACCACAGTCCTTCGTCAACCAGGAGGCGGGGATGACCCCCCTGACCCGCAGGATTTTATAAGGATTGAGCGAGGAATATTTCAGGGTGACAGTCTGAGTCCCCTATGGTTCTGCCTAGCTCTCAATCCCCTCAGTACCCTGCTGAAGGATTTGGGACTAGGTTGCCGGCTTCGGAGAGAGGGTGAAATCATTTCTCACCTTCTGTACATGGATGACCTCAAATTATTTGCACCAAATAGCCAAGACTTGTCGGAGCTACTGAAAACCACCGAAGGTTTCAGTAGTGCCATCAACATGGAGTTTGGTGTCGATAAATGTGCGGTTATGCATGTACAGCGGGGGAGGGTTGTAAATTCAACAAATTTACAACTCTCTGAGACAATGTCTTTCAGATCTATCTCTGAATCAGAAACCTATAAATACCGTGGCATGTCACAGTCGTTGGGTATTGAGGACGAGGGTATTAGACGGTCGGTGAAGGAGCGCTTTTTCAGTCGGTTCACAAAAGTCCTTAACAGTCTTTTGTCAGGAGGCAACAAAGTGCGCGCCTTCAACGCCTGGGTAATGCCCCTACTCACATACTCCTTTGGCATACTAAGGTGGACTCAGACCGAGCTGGACGCCCTGGATCGGAGGGTCCGGTCACTGCTCACCACACATGCTACACCCACGCTCGTCAGTTATGAGATTGTACATCCCACGGAAGTGTGGAGGCCGAGGCTTCCTAAACGCCAAGGATCTCCACAACCGCGAGGTGTACAATCTCAGGAATTATTTCCTTAACAACGAGTGTGGGATGCATCGTGATGTGGTGGCAGTAGACAGGAACCTCACGCCGCTCTCCTTGGCAAACGAGAACTGGCGCAAACCTGTGGTACTAAGTACTGCGGATCGCAAGGCGGCATGGGAGAGTAAGGTGCTACACGGGCGGTTCTGCAAGGCCCTCACGGGACCCGATGTGGACCTGCTCGCGTCGGTGAACTGGTTACGATTCGGGGACCTCTTCGGAGAAACCGAGGGTTTTGCCTGTGCAATTGCGGACGAAGTGATGATGACGAACAACTATCGGAAATATATCCTGAAGGACGGTACGGTCGACATTTGTCGGGCATGCCGCCGCCCCGGAGAGTCACTCAGGCATATCATTTCCGGTTGTTCTCATCTTGCTAACGGCGAGTACTTGCACAGACATAATCTCGTAGCCAGAATTATTCACCAGCAACTTGCTCTTCTATATGGCCTTGTGGACCGCGAAGTACCGTACTACAAGTACTTACCTGCGCCTGTTCTCGAGAATGGTCATGCCACGCTCTATTGGGATCGATCTATCATCACAGACAGGACTATTGTAGCCAATAAGCCTGACATTGTAATAATAGATCGATCGCAACGTCGGGCCGTGCTCGTTGACATCACCATCCCCCATGATGAGAATCTCGTGAAGGCCGAGAAGGACAAGTCCAGTAAGTACCTAGACTTGGCTCACGAGATAACCGCCATGTGGGATGTTGATTCGACGATCATTGTCCCGATAGTCGTTTCAGTGAACGGTCTAATAGCGAAGAGTCTCGACCAACATCTTGAGAGACTCTCGCTAGGTGGTTGGATCAAGGGTCAGATGCAGAAGGCGGTGATCTTGGACACGGCGCGGATAGTCCGCCGGTTCCTCTCTCTGCAGCCCTGACCACCGGTAGCTTGGGCCTTGCCCCGCTGCTGGCGGCACCATAGGTTAGGTTTTTTATAATGTATTTATATTCATTTTTATTGTTTTGTAAGTGTTTTTATATTTTACTTTTATATTCATATTATAAATAGCCTAACTTAAGATGAGAAATGAATAAAGAGAAAAACAATACAATTGATAACAATTAACAATAAATAAAAAGACAATGTCAAACACAAAAAAAAATATAAAAGTCAGCGGAAACAATATAAATAATAGGAGTGCGTAAGTCAACTCAGTCCCAGGCATTTTTGTCATTTACATAGTCCTTGATATTATAATAGGCTTTACAAATTAATCTATTCTTAATATGTTTCTTGAATCTATTCAATGGAAGTTCAGTTACACTACTTGGCAGTTTATTGTAGAACCGCACACAGTTACCCTTAAAAGAGTTTTTAATCTTTTGCAGACGTGTTGCAGGTACTGCCAGTTTGTCCTTGTTTCTGGTATTAATGTTATGTATGTCACAATTCCTTTTGAAGTCATCTATATGTTTATGGACATATATTCAATCACGGTCAATATATTAATCTCCTTGAACTTATTTCTAAGCGAATCCCTAGCACTCATTTTATAGATCGAACGTATGGCGCGCTTTTGCAGAACAAAAATGGCATTGACATTAGCAGCACTACCCCAAAGCAAGATGTCGTATGACATGATGCTGTGAAAGTAGGCAAAGTAAACCAATCTAGCTGTCTTTTCGTCTGTTAGGTGGCGTATTTTACATACTGCAAACGCTGCAGAACTGAGCTTGTTTGCGAGAACATTTAGGTGGGAACCCCATTGCAGCTTGGCATCTAATGTTAAACCCAGGAACACTGTATTGCTGGTTGGTTCTAGTTCCTCATCAAAATTTTAGACCCAGTAGTTTCGGAGATAGAGGGGGGGAATGGTCATTTTTTGTCTACTTTATTGAATAACTTCTAAACTATTTATCCTAAAATTATAAAAAAATATGCTTGAGATTCTCACAATGAGCCCTTTCGTTTAATATATAACACAATATAGTTGGCTAAACTTTGTTTTTAATTTTCTTATTTACCCCCCAAAAGTAACCCCTATGTTAAAAATTCATTTGTTGACGTTACATGTCCGTCTTTGGGTCACAGACTTACATATGTGTACCAAATTTCAACTTAATTGGTCCAGTAGTTTCGGAGCAAATAGGCTGTGACAGACGGACAGACAGACGCACGAGTGATCCTATAAGGGTTCCGTTTTTTCCTTTTGAGGTACGGAACCCTAAAAACATACATATACATTTAATACACACAACAGGATACTGAAGGTCATTGCCGATAGGCCAGATAGTTCCATCCTGTGTAGCTGGGTTAAAATTATTAATTAACATAGTATACATATACATTGCAACTTCATTCTATTAATTACCTATTCGTTTGACATGAAATCATTATTTATATGGATAAATATACTCAATTGTGACATATTCTAATCTAATCTAGTCTATTTTATTATTTAGAATGAGCTGACAATTTATTAAGTCTTATTATTATATTATTATGCCTATTTACAAATTTTGATTTCATTGTTAAAAATATTATTGTCAATTATTTATTTACTGTCTTGAAAATATTTGAATGTACTAACATGTAGCAATAGCGAACTGTACCTTGTTTACTTACTAAATAATGTTCTGAATGTTGTATGGAATTTAATGTTCTGAAATAAAGATATTTTATTTATTTATTTTATTTAATATGGCATTTTATATTTATATACTTATACATTTTGATGTATTGCGCTTTAAATATAATTTAAATTTAATATTTTTAACACGCTGAAATATGTGTAGACAGTAAATATGTAAAATATAACAGTTCATGAAACCTCAAAATTTAGGTTACTTTTTTGCAAAAGAAAAGGCAGTTTTTTTTTCTCGGTATTAATAGTAAGAAAGTCATTCAACTGGTAACTGGAACTTATCTTTGTACGGGATTAGTTTTAGTAACCCGTTGCGTAAGCGAATATGAATTAAATTATTATATTATATTATATTATATATATGAATTAAATATAAATAACATTGCATTTATCTCATATAACATATGGAAGCAAATTCGCAACTACATTCATAATAGGTACATATAATAAGTAGACAACTTTACATTCGTATAAAGTAATTATGAAGCCCTTAGTTGTATTAAAATGATATTTTCTGTAAAACCGACGAATTGCTCTCTAACCTCGTTCACATTTCATTTCCACGGGTTCTCATTTAAGGCGAAATTTACCCCAACTCTATTTTAGTCAGGAGTTTTTTTGTCCATTTTTTCGGAGACAGGACTCTGAAGTGATTATATCAAGGAAAAAACTCAGAAAAAGGCACAGTCATACTCAAATGTCTTTACGATACCTATATTTAGTATGTATGGTGGGTATTTATAGTAAGTCGTGCATGTTCTCTTGGAAAGCAGCTCATGAAGACTTTGAAATAATGGCATGATGTTCGGAAATTTGGTTAATTTCATGTTAATGATTATTTATTTAAATATTCAAATTCTAAATGTCACTTGCACCGCGTGGTTTTTGTTTAATGTTGCAGCAGGCGTGGCTCACTCCGCGATTTCGTCGCTTTGCTACAGGTAGCTAAAAGTACATCCATTCCGCACCAATTTTGGTGGCTAGCCATAAGCCGCGCGTGGCGCTGTCGCCACCTAGCGGCCACATCTGTCCTGATCGTAACAGACGCGTTTTGTTAGAGAGTGAGTCTTCTGTACCTAGTACTATTATTTATTCTGTGGTTGCAGTAACTTAAGGACCATGAAAAGAAAAAATATAATTACATATTTTAAATTTTAAATATTTTATTTGTTTTTTTTTTCAAAAACATGCAAATAAATAGATGTATTTCTTTTGTCGTGTCAAATTAGTTAATTCATGTAGGTATATGGTTCCAAAGAGTATAAAGAGAAAGGATTCTTTTTTCAAATAACATAAACAGAAGATTCCTGTCGCGTCCATTTTCTGAACCTATTTCGCCTTAACTGTGACTTCGTTAAAAATGTATGCAACACAGTTTCCCAGTAAGCTGAATGGAGATATGTTTTTAGTGATATTAATTTCAGTAAACAAAATGTAGGTAAGAGGCGACAGATACATTTGTTACGAGTATTACAGTAAAAGAAGTATAAATGCTCCATCAAAAATGTATGTGTATTTTTTATCAATTCAAATCATATTTGAATAACGATAACGGTGATTGTATTTGTCAAATAAACGGAGACACAATTTTTATTTATCTCTATGTAAATATATATATTTTTATGTTTCATTTTATTGAATTATTTACCAATAACCTTATAATGACATTAAACTTACGCATTTAATAAATACCTCTAGCAAGTAGGATTGCATAAGTCCAATAAAAATCGAATTCACTCAGCATGATAGGTCGTTTGTTATTTTCAAATTTATGGTGCAAACTTTACAATAATTACATCTAAAGGCGATAAATCGTTGGAATGTGAACTTGGTCGAAAACTGAGCTGAAAATGGCGAGTGGATGAATTGAAATAATTTATTCCTTTACCGAAATTGGTTGTCGCACTGCCGCGTGTCTGTCTAGATATCTATAGCTGAGAAGCTAAGCTCTAAGAATAGCTATAGAAGTCTGACTAGTTAGAGCTCAAAATGACCATACTCGAATTGTGTCGCGAACGACCCAAATTGTACTGCGCACATGTTGACTACGTTAAATTTTGTAACGCCGCGCAACACAAAAAATACGTGTGACATCTTACTTTTTACCCGACTACGGCAACGCAAAAGGAGGGTTATGATTTTGACCGGTATGTTTGTGGGTATGTATGTATGTATGTATGTTCATCTGTTCCCTCATAACTTCTAAAGTACTCATTGAAATTTGATAAACGACATGTCATTCGAACCGTCTTAATCGTCCGCTGGTTATAGGCTATATGACGTCACAAAAAAATAAACACGGCGCCCTCTAGAGGTCATAAAGTCACGAACCAAAAAAATAAAAATAAGTACTGATGACGTGTTGTATATCATTTGAAAGAGCTCAATTAGCACATTTCAAATATATACATATTGTTAGCTTTTGCACCCGGCTTTGCTTGCTTGCACCCGATAAAACATTAATTTATCTGGTAGGTAATTCGAACTACGAATCTACAATCGCTCTGGATTCTATCTATCCGCGTGTTACGCGCCCTCATACTAAAAGAGTCGGGCGTAGCCCGACGTACGAGGCTCGCTGTACGCGTTCCAAAGCCAGGCGCCGAAGGCGCCTTCATGCCAAAGGTTGTCGGGCGTAGCCCGATATATGCGGCGCTCTGAGTGCATTTCTGTACTGAGGACGCCCTCGCAAAAGTAATATAAAGTGACTTCAAATATTATTGTAAGTAACGAAATCCTGACCCCAAAATTAATTAAATAAAAAATAAGTTCAAAAACTAAAACCCGACTACTGCAAATCGCGCTCTAAAAAGTATGAAACAAGATAGAATTCTTATCTGAAATTATCATATAGGAAAATTATTAGAGTTATAATTTTTTTATATATTTCCAGAGATTCAGAGGATAGCCGTGGTCGTATGCCACTTTACCTTAAAGTTTATAATCGTGGCATACGTCCACGGCGATCCTTTGAATATCTCTGTAAATATATAAAAAAATTATAACTCTTATAATTTTCCTATATGATAATTTCAGATAAGAATTCTATCTTGTTTCATAATTTTTAGAGCGCGATTTGCAGTAGTCGGGTTTTAGTTTTTGAACTTATTTTTAATGTGATATAATATGGCGCCATAGGTATTAAAATTATGCTACATGACCTTTCCCAATAAAGGTAAAAAAAAAATTAAAAATAGTTTATTAGGGTTACAATTTCCATTACAATAGTAAAAAGGTTGGAACCTTCTTTTAAGTATAGAATATACTTGTGGCAGAAGGCCCCGCTCTTCCATCATTTAAGTATAGAATATACTTGTGGCAGAAGGCCCCGCCCTTCCATCATTTAAGTATAGAATATACTTGTGGCAGAAGGCCCCGCTCTTCCATCATTATACTTGTGGCAGAAGGCCCCGCTTTTCCATCATTTGAAAGGGTACAATCCATAATATAATGTTACAACAAAATATGTTACTTATAATTACTATAAGACATGCTATAAAATTATTTCTAACTCAATATAATAATCTTACATATTAAATTAACTTAACCTAATTTACAGCTAGCGCGCGCGTGTATGTGTGTGTATGTGTGTGTGTGTGTGTGTGTGTGTGTGTGTGTGTGTGTGTGTGTGTGTGTGTGTGTGTGTGTGTGTGTGTGTGTGTGTGTGTTTGTGTGTATATATTTATATTCTCTATTTATCACGATGGCTTCTAACTCGTTATAGTGTAGGGTTTTTAACCATTCTATGACCTTTTTCTTACATTCATGCATTTGTAGAGGATATAATAATTATATCTAGTCATTCGTTAATAGAATTATATAATTTAGGAGATTGATAGTAAAATTGTCTTTTTGCGAATTTTAAGTTTAATGCTGAAACAAGTGCAACTTTAGGCTTTCGCCTTCTAATCCTAGAGGTAGTTATGTACGCAAAGGCGATGAACGCAAAGTTAAGTATAGCAATTCAAAGCAGTACCACTGACCGGGGTGACTTTCAAATGCAGGGGCGACTTTAAAATTCTAGTTTTTAAGCTATAATATATATTTATGCGAGATTTTTTACGGGAGGTGAATATGAATATATATACACCGTGTTTTTTTTGATTTCCGTTAATTTCAAGGGTGCATACCTGAGCTTAAATCAAGTAACTTTCCCAAAGACACCGATATTATAATTAACTCCATTTCGAAGATAATCAATATTTTATTTTTTTCCTATAAGGCCTCTACAAGCTTGTACACTTGCCTTAAGGCCGGTTTACATATTGATTAGTGTTTAGAATGAGTTCATACATTTGCTACTAAACTTAAGTAAAATCTCGGTCGATCGATGTTCGAATTGACATTGATATGTCACAGATTTCAATTGTTTGGTTTAGTTAAATGTAATGCCCGTGTTACAACAATGCTATATGCTACATTTAATTACTTTTTAATATTATTTTTTCTGAAAAAAAAAGGAAAAAAATAATGAATAATGGTAATTCTACGGCCGTTTTAAATCTATCAAAGTAACCCCAAATTTTCCAAAGTCACCCCGGTCTACGGTACAATATATATAGTAAGTCAGTTAATGGCAATTTATATTATATGCAGTACCTAAACGAAAGACTAAAAAATGCTTAATGCAGTAATTTAGCCCGTTGCATCGTTGGCGGCGGTCTGCGGCTCTGATTGCGTCCACCGAGGCTGCATCAATTGCATTGCAAAATCTAGGTGAATATATAAATGAACCACTACTGAAGAAAAGAAAAATGAATTGATCTCTATTTATATATCTCGAATGATGGTCCCTGCGGCAGTTCCCTCAAGTCTCCTTTGGTTGGGCTTAATTAAAAAAATAATGGAAAGAAATAATTATATTTTTACCGTATTACTTACTTAAGTAGGTACATTTCTTAAGAATTACTCACGTTAGACCGGGCCGTGTCCGGGCCGGAGCTTCCGGCGCAACGTATTCTATTGAAAGCATCATGTGATCGCCTGTCATGTCATAGAAAAGTAAGCGCCGGAATCACCGGCCAACACACGGCCCGGTCTAATGTGAGTCATCCTTTATATTACATTTCTAAATAATGTCAAAATACTAAACTTTCAAAAAATGTCTACACGCGATATGTAGGCGCTGCGTGTAAATTATAGTCTACAAGCACATAAAATATACATCACATTTCCTTCAGAAATAAAGGAAATATGTTAATCTGAAATTAATTCATAAAATATTAATTCTACTAAAACTACACCTCTTATCAGAACAACTCATATTATATGGCCTGAAGCGTTCAAACAAAGAACTAATTTTAAACTCTATCCCCTTGTGTTACAGATTAATGTTTCGTGGCAGAGTATGATAGTAGGCTGCAGATTGAATTTTGATTTAGCTGAAGCGTTTAATATCCGAGTTGGGAAGTTGAACGCGCGGAGGTTGCGAGGTCGAGTGTTGCTGCGGTGATAGCTGGAGCAAAGAAAGGAAAAGAGTTTTGTAGTAAAATGTGCTTGGATTTTCTTTATACCAAGTAAAAATTTAGGGAGACTGATGATTCAAACTAACGCTCTTTAGAGCATACTGCACTCCGCTCTTTGCGGAAAGAGATTATAGTTGGAAGTAGTTTAGGTACTAACAAATTATGGTTCATGTTAAATCAAAATAAAATAAAATAAATAAATATTAGACCCTAGGAACGCAGATCAAATGCTTAACACAGGCGCATTATTGGCACTATAATTCTATAGAAGTCGCTAATATAGTCTCTTGAGAATACCTAGTTAGGGAATTAATTCCACAGCCGGAACGTTTGTATCACCAAATATTGAAACATTTTTTTTTATTATTTATTCCATTACACAAGACTACAGTATGTTTTAATGCACATTGAAATTCTAAAAAAGTATAGGTACAGACCAAAAATGATAACAAAGTACTTACCTTTATTATCATAGGACATAACGATTATTGCGATTTATTTGACCACTTTGGCTATTACTCACTATTTAATACAGCGTCCAGTTAGCGCGTTCGAACATTGCTACCACTCTGTTTTATTTCTTTACTCCTACGTTAACAGGAAAATGTGCAAGCACAGTTTTGAAGTTTTTTGAGGAAGTACAACGAATTTTACTATTTTTTGCATAAAAATTGAGTTCTCTTGTCACAGCACAACTAAAACCTTTAAAATGTTCGAAGTTTCCAAATATTTGACATACCTACTTGTATCAGCCTTCGTCTCCTTTTTAGAGCACCGTACAAAACTTTGTTCACGGTGCTCTTATTTGTAATTGATATACGAGTAATGTTTTGGTAGGCAGCCGCGCTGGTGGTCTAGCGGTAAGAGCGTGCGACTTTCAATCCGGAGGTCGCGGTTTCAAACCCCGGCTCGTACCAATGAGTTTTTCGGAACTTATGTACGAAATATCATTTGATATTTACCAGTCGCTTTTCGGTGAAGGAAAACATCGTGAGGAAACCGGACTAATCCCAATAAGGCCTGGTTTCCCCTCTGGGTTGGAAGGTCAGATGGCAGTGGCTTTCGTAAAAACTAGCGCCTTGGCCAATTCTTAGGATTATTAGTTGTCAAGCGGACCCCAGGCTCCGATGAGCTGGGGAAAAATGACGGGACAACGCAAGGAAGATGATGATATACGAGTAATCGGTCATGTTATCTCCAAAATGAACTCACATTTTCTAAGCTGATTAAAGCATCTTAAAGCGTGACCCAATTCCATTGAAACAAATTAAGAACACCCCCCCCCCCTTACCTCCCCTTTTTCAGAATCCCTTGATCAAATGTTCTGTTTTTAACATATATTATACAAAATTACCCAAAAAAGGTTCAAAGGCAAAACAAAATGGGCGTCAGAGAAAACTCTGGAGTTCAAAGAAGTTGTTAATAAAATTAATTCGGGCGGCGTCGTTTAAGGCATTTCTCTATCAGTCGGGTATAACCGGCCATTTCCTTAACTACGTTAGGCGTGGTTTAAGTTGGAGGAGAGAGCGAGCGCGGATTCATAGGCGATAGCGTTTTGTTGCAATGATGAAATGTTTTAGACATTTTTGTATCTGTCGGGTATAACCGGCCATTTCCTTAACTAGGTACATTAAGTGTGGTGTAAGTTAAAGGAGGGAGCGAGCGCGTGAGATGATTAAATGTTTGCATTTCTCTATCAGTCTGGTACAAGCGGCTACTTCTGGTTTTTTAGTTTATTTGGTATTTCGGCTATTGGACTTTTTTTTATAAAATGCTAAATAAGTATAAGGTTTTTAAGATATATCTACATATAACCTTTTATATTAAATAACAACACACTGTTTTATTAAACTATGGTTCTCTATCTTACAGCAACACAACGCGATAACAAACAGCGAAAGGCAAAGACTTGTTCTTCAGACAACTAGTGTAGTACCAATAGGTACTAGTGGTGTAATTTACATTGCTCGAAGCATTCGTTCTCTTGTGACTTATACCACACTTGAACTAAGAGGACGATAGGGGCAAGTTATTTCATTTAGGAGTCCGGGTCTGTCTCACGACGAACTACTCAGAGGCGTAGACGTTCGTAGCCCGTAGCGTTTCGTAGCTCGTAGCGTTACTTAGCTCGTCTTGTCGTAGCGGGCATGGAACTCTGTCGTAGTAGATTTAATTTTTAGCTGCAATTTTAATTTTGAGACCAACATGTCGATTCTAATTTCACAATTTGTTAAGGGGTTGAACTGATTTTGATATTACGACTTTGACGATGGTCTTGGTGATAGGCGCGGATCTCACGCACGACTTTCACTTCATTTTGCATGCACCAATCAGCGTGAGCGGTGTTCAAGGTTGTATCAAAATAAAGGATGACTCACGTTAGATCACGTGATGCTTTCCATAGAAAACGATGCGCCGGAAGCTACGGCCCGGACACGGTCCGGTCTAACGTGAGTCATGCTTAAGATCGAAGCTGTACTCGTATTATGTTGTTTACTCTGAATCGCTCATTCACTCATAGTGGTTTTTCGAATTTAAGACAATATAATAGTTGTGGTAGAATGATGAGTGTTATTTGAGGGTTGATTATCGCATTTACATTTGATAGGGTGATCCAAATCGAATTACGAAACGTGTATAGGGTGTGCAGGTTACCATGTTATCCCGTTACGAGGGTGCTCAATTACTAGACTAGGTTCATTATATAAAGATGCACATGTATTGTATTGAATTGGTATTGCTTGCGAAATTCTTGGCTTACTCGGGAACTGTACTCTATTGAAATGTATGATAATTATAGATATGCAAGCATCACTTATTACGACAAATTGGAAACGTATCAGTTAGCAGTCAAACGCGTGTTTATTCACCGAGCTTAAAAAAATATTTGTTTAATATGAAAATTGTTTAACAAAAATGTCCTTTTGTCAATACACCGCTACCGGTAACTGGATCTTTTTACATTCCGTCTTGATCATCGCAGCGAGGTCCGAATACCGCCTTTGTTTAGATAAACTCGTTATTTCACCCTTGCTTCATATTTCTCGCTAGATTGGTGCAAGTTGTAAGGTGAGAGCGGGTGAGATATTTTAAACAAGCTTTCGGCAAAAAGAGACCACAACCTGTGAACTCCAACTCAAGTGGTGATGTGGCCCTTTCGGCCGCGACACCAATCTTCTCATAAAATAAGCAGTCGATGGTCACTATATCGACCAAACTGGGTTATCAATCGTGTTAAAAAATCAACTTAATTAATTAAAGTGGATTCACAGTGTTGAAAAAAATGCACTCAGCCAACGCAGTGAATCCTTGGAAGCCTCTGCCAAGTTACTTACCCGTTTACTTAAACTGCTGCATTAGCACAGTGATGACTATTAAATTCACACTAATCTCATACCTTAGAAGTAGAAGCGTAAATCTAGCAATGACAACCCTTCTCCTTCTATCCTTCCAAGCTTAAACCACTCTTAAAAGACTACCCTCAACAAGGTAGCCACCGGACGTGTGTGCAAGACGGCACAAGTAAACCTACGATAAACTAGGTATTTGGTAGGTAGGTATTTGGGAAACAATAGAGACCCATTTGATTGAGGTAAGGTTTACGAAAGAGTACGTGAAGTTGTTTCGTGTGTCTTTGGGTTATAATTATAGTATATATAGCGCTTGTGCCCCGCGCTATTTGCTTCACGTCACAACTCCAAAGAGACTTATATTTGTTTCCAAAGTTAATAGTTAAACATACTTGTCTAAAAATCTAATATCTATAGTTAATTCTACGTCAAAAAATTGTGAAGACAATATAAAGTACGTACCTCTCGCGATGTTTATCATTTTATCATGACAGGTAGATACTATTAAACTAATAATCCGAAGTTGTACCAGTTCCGCTCCCGCTACCGCTTATGCCCCGTACCACTCTACCCACGTCCAACGCCGATAAGATCCTACTTCTATTTGTTTCCTAAGCAAATGGTATTATATCGGGAGTTAATTCCAGCACCAGATGGCGTGCTTTGGATTCCCGAATCTGATTTTACGAGTCGATCTCCATCAGGGATCACGATCACTAGATAAAGCACTAAACGACATTCCTCAAAACGTAGACTATTTTGTCGGGGATGAATATGGCAGATACTTTAATTACTTGCAGAAATCTGATAGGTTTATTAGATATAGCCCGCTTCATTTAGCGTTTTTATAATTTAACTTTGAACATTTTAAATTCCAAAACCGAAAAAAACATCCTAAACACATTTAGAAGAATACCTCATAGTGTAGTTTATTGATATATCCTTGGTATGCAAACCTCCACAACTTTTTATACAATTTAAATTTTTTACCTATTGTAACACGGCTGTTTTGAAAGGGGGTAAAATAATAAATGAAAAGCTCCGGCTTGTGGAAAATGGAAACAGCCATGTTAACAAAATAAAATTAAATCAAAATTAAATTAAATAGACTAAACGGAAACCTTGCTGCAGGAAAGCTAGGAGGAGAAACAATTAAACAAATTTATATCTAACAAACTTTATTAATCTAATCATTTACTGTTAAATGCTCAGTGGTAAGCTGGGTCGCTTCACAGGTTCTAGTTATAAGGGATTACACCCATTAATTAAAAACTAAAAACTAAATTTCGAAATACCTAAGTTTTATGCACCAGAACTTTCAAAACTTCAAACTGAATAAAATTAAATCATAATTAACCATTTTAAATTTGTAGTTGGTGGCGAATGCCACTCAAAAGTTATGCAACAGACCGACCTCAAAAACTGCTGCTGGAACTGCAGCAGCGGGGAGTGAACTCGCCTTTCCCCGGTAAGCTGGCTGCTAACCTGGTTGGAGCCGGCCGCTGCAGATGGCGTGGTACAGATCCCACAGCCTCATTTTACAACTTCTAAACATCTTCAAATGAATTCCAAAAGAAATCGAAAGCTCTTCCAAAAAAATTCACAAGCTCCCGGCTCCGCACTGGAAGCTGTTAGGACTTCTGGCGGAGCACTCCCAACCCTCGAGCAGGAGTCAACTTCAGTGGAGCACACCGAAGGACTCGAGCTGCTTCCAGCATTTCGACCAACATGGCGAATGTGTGGTCTCACCACAAATAGTACTCATGCGAGCGTGCGTCCCCGGAGGGGTCCACACATCAAAAGTCATTGTCATCTCAAAATGACCTCCTCATATGTTGAGTACAAAAGGCCAAAACAAAAGTGGGGTGCCAAATCCCTTGAAGACACAAATCCTACGAAAATTCTGACTGATTTATTTAACAATTCACTCCTGAGCCTAAGAAATGTATTTTATCAATAAATCTAATAAAGTTTCGTTTCAGAGCCCCCTTTTTGGAGTCTGTAATTCCTATGTTTTATTTAACATCTAAATTCTCTCTTACCTAAAAAAACATATCTAAATCATACAAAGTTTTCCTGGAGTGACAACCTAAATATCTCAAGTTTTAATTATTTTTACTCGTATGACAACCCCGACAACAGATAAGCATAAAGAGGTGCATTTGAATGCAACAGATTATGCAAATAAGTGCAACCAATCGAGTTAGTTTGGGATATTGTTAAAATCATCGAAATAAGAAAAGGAATTCAACCCAAAAATATTAATTTAAAATTTAAGAAAATGTCTACGTTACACTATTAGTCTATGATTATTTACACTGTTCCAGACTATTTATTAAATGACAGATTACATGTTGATTTTCACCGACACCAGAAGCTATTATTTGATGTTACTTTAAAAATTTACTTGTCATAGCATGCAATGTCTATGGGAGATGGTCTCTGATTCTCATACAGATATTTTCCCCGAGATGTTTTTGTGGAAATAGGTTTGTCGGCGAGGGACTGATATTCGAGGTGGAAATCTGTCTCATTTCGGGAACTTCGGTCTCCGTTCGTTGGCAGGTGTCTCTTATAAAGTTGCAAAACAAATTCAAACTTGGTCGGGGAATTTTTAAAGATGAATTTATTTTTGGATCATAACGTGAGTGAATTGAAAAAGGTACAAGTTTTGAGAAGTCAGAAAGTTAAGTATTAATTTTTTTGGGGTAAAGAAACAATGGAAAAAGGAATGCCTCGGGCGAGGTTGTAAATCGCCCACCGATTGCGCTACCAAAGATTATTCGTTCGCGGTGAATGATCCTTATGCAGACGAAGCATAATTTATGAAATATATGACACTTGTCATCAGAGAAGGATACGTACAAGCTTGTACGTAGCTTGAGTAAAATCAGTTTTTTAAGTATGTTTCCAATTAAATAAGCCAGTTAAAAAGTTTCCCTTAATGAAATAAAAGATATTTCTATTTCTTACCAAAACCATGCCTTTATAACAGGTGGCACAAGCCCTTGTTTTCCAACTCCGCAGCTGAAAGGAAAAAGAATGGGAACTGACATGTCACAGACGCGTCGCCCCAAAAAGCTTTCGAGCCATTAATTTTTGAGCACCACCGCGCTTTGCGATTAGCAACCGGCAAACAAAGCACTTCACTCAACAATACAGTAGGTACAGTCACGTCTAAAAATATCGATACGAACAAAGTGGCAAAAAGATGTGTACACAACCTTATTGCCTATATATTAAGGTAGTATATACATATTTTTTGGCACTTTGTCCGTATCGATATTTTCAGTCGCGACCGTACATTCTTGAACTTTTTACCTATATAAATACTTCTTGATATATTATAATCGAACTATAAAATTAATTTAAGGCTTAATTTCGAGTGGAGTTTGGCTGCAGGTAGGTATTTACTTATTTACATATACGAGTAGTGTGTGTGACATCAAGTGGTTTGTATGGTAGGTACTTAGAGATACCGTGAAGGGACAAGTTGTATTGTTGAGTTTCAAATCGATATATTCAATACATCTCACTGATATAGCTGCTATATACCTACAAGTATCATTATACTTATGTCTAAGGCTTTAATGTGTGTAGTTATATTTAGACTATTACTAAAAAAAACTCTTTTGTATTAATTATGTTAATAAACTAATAATAAAAAAACACAATAACAACATGAGCGTTGCAAATGAAATAAAACATGTTAAAATAAAATTAATTTAAGGTTTTGAATGATAAATAAAATAAAAACAACAATTCACTTATTTCTAATAATATGTATGTAGGTATGTATAAATTCTTTACTGTACCGAACACAAAACACAAAATTAGTTTAATTTATTTATTTAATTTAGTTAAGTTAGTTTCTTACAAAATATGTTAGTCTGCTAAAATATGGATTAATTACGTTATTTTATAAACATGACACAATAAAAACCCTCTTTCATTTACAATTTAAATGGCAAAAATCGTTAAACTCATTATACGGTTTAACACATTATTTTAAGTTAGGTAACACGTACTGAGTTAAACCGACATTTAGCTCATGTTCAGTTTGAAATCTATTATGGCACAAATCGGTGTCACAAAACCTAAATAAAAATTATAACCCGGTTCACAGGTTTTCACCGAACCGATCGGATAGACCTCGACCGAACTTCGCACTTCGCAACACCGCAATCGCTGTAAGACCAGACCCTTTGTTCCAATAGCCTATCGAAGACGAGGAATGAGTCGAACGATGAGGCAGATCACTTTAATTAGAACTCCGATATTCGTGACGTTTACGAACAGAGAGCGCAACACGTTATATTAAAAGAATAGGATTTAAAAACGAATTTAGTAATTCGCAGGGACGTGCTTTTCTATGAATAAGGTTTTCTCGAGCTGTACCTACGGAAAGTTTAGATCCAGCGGTAAATTTAGTTTGCTAATTGCTAGGCTACGTTTGCTAATTTCTGAGCGATTAGCCTTTCGGGCATCTGAAGCTACCTGTCTAACTAGGTAATATAGCTTCAGATGCCAATATAGTTACACATGTAATAAACTTAGTACAATTAAAATAAACGGGAATAAAAACCGGAAAAGTGCAAGTCGGACTCGGCCACCGAGGCTTCCGTACTTTTTAGTATTTTGTTGTTATAGCGGCAACAGAAATACATCATCTGTGAAAATATTTCAACAGACAGACAGTGGAGTCTTGGTGATACGGTCCCGTTTTTACCCTTTGGGTACGCAACCCTAAAAAATGGACTGGATACTTTTCCAACGCGGAACAAACCAGGGAGTAGATCAAGCGGCTAGTGGAATGAGATACCACGATGAATCTAAATCCTTGTAAGTATCTAGTTTTACCGGTTAGTCCGCACGTTCGTCTCACCGCACGCACCTATAATACCCAAAGCTCCTGCATTTTTAAACAACGCCGTTTTTCCCATTACTCGCTAAATACCCAGCCTAATTGAGTAACCGTGTCAGCCGGATGATGCCGGATACCCAGCTTTAAATTTATTTAGAGCCGGATGTGATCGAAGTTGAAATCGGTGATTGATTCGGGTACTTCGCTTGGGAAAGAATGGATAATTTATAACCGTAAAAGGTTTCAGATTGTTATTGGAATGAGTTTAGGGGCGTGTTTAATGGAAATTGTTTATTACCTTCAATTAAGGAGTGCTGGTGTAGACATTTTATTTTAAGCGTAACAGCTGGTAAACAAATAGTACTTAAAAAAATTATCTGTTATTTGAAAATAAGTACGTATCCAATCCATTTTGTAATAAAATCAAAATTTGGGCTTATGGTTTGGGCATTTCACCATTCCTTTTTAACACATTATTTTCTCATAGAAATTTAAATTAGTCGAATCACAATGGAACATCATCGATAAAGAGCACAAATGGAGGTTTTGGGGATTCTTTAAGGAATTTTTATCAAGTAGTCAACGGTTTTCACGTAATTTCGTGATGATGATGATGATCGTCTATTGTTTTTTGTTTCCATTCACTTGAACTATGCAAAAATTATCATCATTAGTAAAACACCCCTTTTACTAAATAAGTTAGAGTCCACTATTAACTATGTTTATTCGTCAGCCGTTAGAGTTGAAAACTGCATCAAATATTACTCTAAAACAAATGTTGACCCACATGTTTCCTTCAAAATTATGTTTGCAAATGAACTATAGTATTTGGAGCCGGGTGTAATTCCCTAATTGCAGCGGGCAACTGTTTAACTACCTACTCAGTTTTGCTGCAATTTTAAAAACTCGTCGGCGACAGTCGCGCGGCAGTTTTAAAGTTTTGCAATTAAAATTTTCGAATTAGACTGTTTGTGTTCATTTTGCAGGATATTAACTTTTATCTCTGCTTTGGAAATTATTTTTTGTGTAGTATTCGTGGGTTTATAGTAGAAAAAGATTTGTAATGTAAAATGAAGTGAAGCTAAATTTGATTACAGTAGGTATTTAAAATTCAAAGTTTTTATTTTTATTTTCTCGTATTACTTAATGTATTCTATGCCTTTTGGTCTATTTGGTGCAAGATTCAGGTCTGCAAATGAGGTAAAGAATGTCGGACCAAGACGCGGGATAATGTTAGTACGAAAATAAGCAGTGAATAACGCCAGAATCACTACAGGCCGTCTTATCTGCACCATTCGTAGGTCAACGACCCGGCTTACGGCTCAGGGCCGATGTCTCACACTATTAGGTTTTATAAGTTTAAAAAATGGTAAAATACCTGTGGGCGCAGCACGGTTCCATTTTTATCGTCTATCACTATGCGCGTCCCTTTCGCACTTACATACTTGTTAGAACGTGACAGGCATGGTGACAAGGGATAAAAACGCGACCGTGCTACGCCGCCTAGATTGTATAGAAAACAAATTCAGCTTTGATGTAGAAAAATTACGGCCCTATTCGAACTTTAACAGGCCTATTCGGATTTCGAGATAATCACAAGATCTTGAGACGATTTAGAGATCAACTAGATCTACATTAGATATCGACTAGATGTGACTTGGATATCTAAGTCATAACTACTTGTCGAAATCGTTCAAGAGGACCTCCAGAATCGCGGAAACGTCAAATTTTACATATCTATCTTACAAATATCTTTAAATTATCCGTATCGTAACTTGTTGAAGTCTAGTAGAAATCTAATTCATTTTCCGAATCGAGCCGTAAGATACGTCAGTTAATAGATCTCGAAACGATATGGATTAGATATGTATGGCATATTATCGTTTCTAGATCTATTAACTGACGTATCTTAAAGTTCGAATCCGGCAGTTAGAACACTGAAGCGGGTTATTTTGACATCACTGGTCATCTCAAGATTAGCGCTTTCAGTGATGTTATAATAAAAACACAAAAATTAACTGATCAAATAGATTTTTAGTGGATGTTTTGTGCCGCATTTAGTCATCACACATACTCGTGTAATTATCACGATATCAGGAATAAAGTACCTAAATTTTTCTTGGTACTAAATTTAATCATTCTTAAAAGAGAGTTAGGGAAATGACAAATAGTGCAGCTAAAGCGAACATTACGAAAGTTGAATGCAACTCTATAAGAGCCCACAGATTACCAGTTCGCCGGACGATATTAGCCTGCAAGTTGTTCAGAACAGAACTGTTACCTTTTGCGACTACCTGCGATTACCTAATATCGTCCGGCGAACTGGTAATCTGCGGGCCCCTTAATAAACTCAAGCCAGTTGTATGACAGTCGCCCAGTATCGCCCCTTTAGAGCGTATTTAGACGGAATGTATGCGTCGAAGCCGCCGCTCGGTGCCGTAATCTTGTTCTAATGGCTATGGACCCCCGTCGTAGGAGTAGGACTGCTGAGGGGCAAGGTGTGCGGTTACAATCGCTAACCAAGCCGCAGTTCATCGAACGCTTAGTCAACACATTAAGATATTAACATTAAGAAATAAAACCGGCCAAGTGCGAGTCGGACTCGCGCACGAAGGAATCCGTATCATTACAGAAAAAAACGACAAAAAAATCACGTTTGTTGTATGGGAGCCCCACTTAAATATTTATTTATATGTTATAGCGGCAACAGAAATACATCATCTGTGAAAATTTCAACTGTCTAGCTATCACGGTTCGAGAGATACAGCCAGGTGACAGACAGACGGACGGGCAGACGGACGGAGCTCAGACGGACAGACGGACAGCCGGACAGTGGAGTCTTAGTAATAGGGTCCCGTTTTTACCCTTTGGGTACGGAACCCTAAAAGGGAGCGTAACTACTCCCATCTTAAAAGCGGGCAAAGCACTTTATTACAACTACTTTGGTGTTGTGGGTGTCCATGGGCGACATTATTTGCTTACCATGAGATGATTCGTCTGCTCGTTTGCCTCCTGCCATAAAAATAGGCCTTTAATATACAGGAGCCCGATTCAGAATTATTAATTTGTTACGGTTTTGATCTTATTTTGATACGAATTTGAAATCCCATTATGATCGTCGAGGTCGTATCAATACCAGTCCAAAACCATTAGTTAAATTAAAAACTTCTTCCAGGACAAGCGTTTGACAGGCCGATTCTAATTTTAATTATGGGATATGAATTCAGTCTGGATTATACATGGATCGGATATGTCATTTTCAAAAGTGACATTTTTGGTTAAAGAGTTGTCACTTTTGACACTGACAGATCCAATCCATATCTATTCCAGATCGAATCCATATCCCATAATTATAATTAGAACACGCCTGACTGTCTCTTTAGCTCGCTGAGCAATGGGAATACTCGACAAGGTGTTTCAGAGCAGTCAATAAAAGATTGTCTCGGGAAGATAAAGCGGATTAAATGAAATTTTATACTAACGACGCGACGTCTTATCTTATAATTCTTAGATAAAAAGAAGAAAACAAACTGGTGGTAGTGTCTTATTTCTTCATTGAATTTTTATTATACTTCCATCGTGCAATGAATGTTGCATATTACGAGTATACTAGAAATGCAATTGCTTAGCAGCTCTTGAGTTTCCGATTCTCTCTCTCATTTTGTAATAGAAAAGCGTAATATAAAATAGTAGTTTCAGTACCTTCAAATCTTGATTCTCGTAGAATATAAAAAAATAATTTCGAAAAAAAATGTAAAAAGATGACACAGACAACAGGTTAACCTTATAAGTATCTACAATTACAACAAAGGGACAACTTTTTTAATTGGGTACATTTGTTTCATAAGAACCTATTATACGTTACCAAAGTGAAGTTTAAAGTCAAACTACAAGAGATACTAGCTAAATACAATTTCGTAGTCAAACTGAATAAAATCGCACAGTCTAATGAGACGCCTTTTGTTGATCTTCCGGCTCTTGAGACTTCGTTTGCTCGTGCGTTTTGCACGTATGCATAACCAAGTTACTGAGAACCTTCTCTTATTATTATGCATCATATAAACTGGGGGTCAGCATAGGGTGGACGGTTAGTAGAACAATGAAGATACGGTCGGTGACTTTCGTGTGGAGTTTTTATGCAAATGTGCGATGTCAGAATGTTTGTTTTAGTTATCATTACCGTTTCTTGGTGTGGTAATGAGGGAGGATTTGGTAATGTAATGAGCTACCTTACTAAGCTAGTTGAAAAAGAATCATACCTACACAAACATTTTTTTAACGTAACGCAACGGTCACGCTTTTATAAAAAAGATTAAGAACGGATTTTTTTTTTTAAACTTCCCAAGAAAGTTACTTTTAGTAAGTGCCTTTTAATGTTCATAAATTCTGCAATATAGGAAGCATGTGTATCATTTAATGCTTCTATCAGTTTTTTTAATGTAAAAGTCAGCAAACGAGCAGAAGAGCCGCCTCATGTTAAGCAGTCACCGTCGCTCACGGACATAAACAACATCGGAGGAGCTACTTACGTTGCCGACCGTTAAGAACCCTCAATACCTATTACCCTCTTCATGAACTTTTGTTAAATATATGACGGCACAATCCATACAGTTTCGTATTATGATTGTCATCATATTACACCACTTTGTAAATGATAATAATAGTTATAGTGTCATATTTTGTGTATTTTTAAAGGATCAACTTACCCATTCAGAATGAAAGAATTCTAATATTCAATTTCAAAACATTTTATATTTTAAAAGTTTTATCATACGGCACGTCTTCGGTATCACAGTTCGGTTTAGCGTGAATTTTTAAATTGAGAACGCTTCGTGACTAAATCTAAGTCAAACCATTGGTAGGGTAACCAAGTATGCATGTGAGCACTAGATTTGTCTAGGATACTTCAGGTCCATATTGGCTGACATACAATTTTTCGTTTGAATATTTGTTTTGTGATCATAGTCATCATTCGTTATAATTTTGTCTCTTACAACTTTTTTGCAACAATAATAATTATGTATTACCGCCGACATTGTTCATAATGACAAGTCTTCCGAAAATGATTACTCACTCTTATGCTGCTCATGCAATGTTAGTGCTTGAAAATGGAGACCGAGGCTACGCGAGAAACCGTTAAATTAATATGACTCGGTACAATTTAAATTCGAGAATATTATTGTGTCAATTATTATCATGGATATCCGTCAAGTAACGCTTGCTTCAATAAATTACTTTCAGCTTACGCTTTAGCCCACGATGCGTCGCTGGTAAAGACTCCGCACGCGGATCCACAAAGGGATAATGTCGAAGTTTCCGTAACTACTAAAATAATCAACAGCCCAAAAATACACCAACTCGAAGACAGTCTTGGTTTATTTCCAAACTTGGGACGTGCTTCGTGCCTCTCCGCTTTGATATGTAAAGCAGCAGCGCGATGTGTTTTACTCCGTTTTTGCGAGAAATAACAAAAACATTAGAATTCCCTTTGAGGAGTCGATTTATTGGAGGACGAATATAGTAACGCTATTTGATTACTGTTTTATGAAGTATGGAAAGTCGCGCAAAATAAAGCAAATGGGACTGAATAAGTGCGTTGATTTGTATTAGGTGGTCCCAATACATTTACTTATTTAAACACTCATTCTTTATCATCAAAAAAAGTCTTTACAAAATCTTCCTTAAAAACCAATCCGTTACCAAATCACGTCACATCCGTAACCGCGATCAATATCAATCAAGGATGAGCGATCAATATCACTTCCGCGTACCATTTGTCATTCCCGTCCGCGAAGACGTCATTACCATGCTGTCATTACCGGCCTTTTTTGTTTGGGGTTTTATGCCAATAGATTTTATGGGACTTGCGTACAATCAAGGAATAAAACTTTTGCGCCGCCCGATTGTAAATCAAGCTATAAATAAGTTTTACACACTTAAGAAAGTACAAAAAAAATTATGAAGTTCGTTTTCAAAGTACGACTGGATAGGGTAGTAGAGTCTAAAGATCGGTATAAAGAACTCAAACAAAAAGTGAACAAGTTAAAGACATAGGGGCCGGATTGACTACTCTCAACTTTAACCAGTCTTTAGTTTGAACGCAGATAAAAAAACACTACTTCTTGCAAATACTTCTAGCAGGGGCGAGTCAAAGTCTGAGAATAACCATTATGTCTTGCTCTCCGATAACATGAGTTTTGAGTGCTGGCGATTCAGATTTAACAATATATTACGGTTTCGACCTGATTTTAATACGACCTTGAAGATAGTTCACGCTGAAGCATGTGCATTGCTGAGTGCATGCAAAATGAAGTGAGATGCGCGCCAATCATTAAGACGATCGTCGAGGTTATCTCGAAACCATAATTACCTAAATTAGAACAAACTCCTGGTATCATCGAAAACCTCACTCCCCGATCTCAAGGTCACGGTAAACTGGTGCATTTCTACGCGCCTCGCCCGTGGCTTGAGACAACGTTAAGAATACAGAGCCATTCTTTGTGAATTCGAGGCGAATTGTTTTATTGAGAGTTAACTTCTCTTAGAGAAATAAAGGGTACCTAGTAGACAAGTTTTACTTGGGCTTACAGTGGTGAGCGTGGTTATGGAGAAACTTAGATTTACTTATTCGGTTTTAAGTAGGTATTTATCAGTGTTGGCCGAACGTTAATGCAATTGACCATTAAAAATTAACCATTGAAAAGGTTAATTGCCATTAACCATTAACCATTGAAGGGAAATTAATTATCAATTGCATTGATCATCAATTTGCATTAATATTAATTTATTTCGAACCACTAACAATTAAAAAGAATTAATGGTTATTGCTTTACAAACCATTAAAAATTAAATCAATTTTGAATGAAAATTAAAAATGTGATTGATAATTAACAATTAACAAGAATAAACATCGTAATTTTTGTCTCTGTATTTTTATGCAGGGTTTTCCCATATGTTCCCCGCGAAGACAAATGGGAATTCACCCATTATTGGTAATTATTGGTAATAATGGGTGCTTATTGGTGTATTCCCAATTGTCCCCGATTCGCGTGACCTACGCCATGCATGAAGCTGGGACAAATGGGAATGTTTTATGTGAATGAATATGAACGGCGGGGAACAAAAGGGATACACCCGATATTAGTGTTCCCATTTGTCTCCGCTCCAATGAGATGGGGAAAAATGGAAATATTTCTGTGCAGCTTCTTTTCCCATATGTTTCTATACACTCATTATAGGTGTATTCCTAGGTAACCTATCGAAGTTTCGAAAATCCTTTGTCCGATTTTCACTTGTCCGAAAACGGTTGCTCGAATTTTTATAATCCATATACATTGTTTACTATATTTTTTGAAATGTCTCTAGTTTCCTATGCCACATCAACATTTTCCCGAAATTCGATAACCAGAAGAACGGTTGCCAAATTTATTATTTGACAACCGATTTGTTAACCACCTTTTCATAAATCCGATGCTACGCGAAATCGAAATGTCATTTTACCTCATATCAGTAACCAGAACAACGATTGCCAATTTTATTATTTGACTATCGATTTGGTAACCACCTTTTCGTAAATCGGATACTACGCCAAATCGAAATATCATTTTCCCTTATATTAATAACCAGAAGAACGATTCTCGGACAAGTGAAAATCGGATAAGTGATTTTCGAAACTTCAATAGGTTACCTTCGATGCTATGCCGATGCTACGTGAAATTGATATGTAATTTTCCCGTATATCATTTTACAGTGAAGATTACATAAAACATACAGATCTTTTAAACACTACATAGTGACCTTTATCAGAAAAGTGTCTTAGGTTAGGTTGGTTATTATAGCAATATATAGGAAGTAACCGTTTCGATAATATGGCCAGGCATCGGAAAGTTGAATGTTAAACCGAACACTTTCTTCCCGACAAATGTTCGTTACTTCTGTCCCGGAAATAGGAGCTACGTGAAGCGACATCAGTAGAAAAAAACTTACTACCCCTGGTAGGTTCGTTAGTTACCTTGTGCTCCTTAGAGCGGAAAAAGGGGCCCCGCGAAGCGGGGCTCTGTCAATTCGCTGACGAAACGCTATAGCTTAAAAAAATACATGACAAACAGGACGGAGCGGGGAAGGCAGTAAATCAAAGCAAAAAACTTATTCACCCGGGTAGGTTCGTTAGTTACCTTTTGTCCCTTAGAGCGGAAATAGGGGCCCCGCGAAGCGGGGCTCCGTCGACTTGCTGGTGAAACGTGATAGCTTAAAAAGATACATGACAAATAGGACGGGGCGGGGAAGTCAGTAAATCAAAGCAAACAACTTATTCACCCGGGTAGGTTCGTTAGTTACCTTTTGACCCTTAGAGCGGAAATAGGGGCCCCGCGAAGCGGGGCTCCGTCGACTTGCTGGTGAAACGTGATAGCTTAAAAAGATACATGACAAATAGGACGGGGCGGGGAAGTCAGTAAATCAAAGCAAAAAACTTATTCACCCGGGTAGGTTCGTTAGTTACCTTTTGACCCTTAGAGCGGAAATAGGGGCCCCGCGAAGCGGGGCTCCGTCGACTTGCTGGTGAAACGTGATAGCTTAAAACGATACATGACAAATAGGACGGGGCGGGGAAGTCAGTAAATCAAGGCAAAAAACTTATTCACCCGGGTAGGTTCGTTAGTTACCTTTCTGTCCCTTAGAGCGGAAATAGGGGCCCCGCGAAGCGGGGCACCGTCGACTTGCTGGTGAAACGTGATAGCTTAAAAAGATACATGACAAATAGGACGGGGCGGGGAAGTCAGTAAATCAAAGCAAAAAACTTATTCACCCGGGAAAAACTTTGGCTAGAAAAGTTGGTTAGGTTAGGTTAGAACTGCGACCCTCGCGGAAACAAACTGTTGCTAGAAAAATGGGTTAGGTTAGGTAAGAACTGCGACTCTCGCAGAAACAAATTGTTGTTAGAAAAGTGGGTTAGGTTAGGTTAGAACTGCGGCCCTCGCGGAAAAAAACTTTTACTAGAAAAGTGGGTTAGGTTAGGTTAGAACTGCTACCCTTGCGGAAACAAACATTTGCTAGGAAAGTAAGAAAGTATTGAATATAGGTTAATAAAACTATAAGTTTAATATATATTTTTAATCATTTTACCAATATATAGGAAAAAATAGATTTATTTTTTAACGTTTGAATCAATTCTGTACTTTTTTTTAGTATGTACCAAAAGCGAAAAATACTTGATTTACATTTAAATAATTTTAGTAATTTCTTTGAGAAATTTAACTTCACTTAAATATTTTTTCTTCTCCATAAGTATGTTTATTTTCATGTGCCATTTTGTATAAACGAACACTGCGATATAAACTTCTTACTCATTACAATCGATAAACACTTGGCATATCAGTGCCGTGATCATAAATAATTATAATTTATTTACTTACCCACATTATGGGTCAAGCAAATTATATTGACTCCTACGCAAAATAAATAGCAAATCAACGTATTGATGATTTGCCCATACTTCAGTGAATTTCGGTCTTTTGATATAAGGGGAAAATAATATCTCGGTCTAAATACTTTACGCCAAAACAAGTAGTTGGCAAATAATACTTCGGGATTTTAATAAGTGTTTATTCGAAACAATCAATTTCGATTGTTTGATATGGGGGAAAATAATATTTCGGTCAAAATACTTTACGCCACAGAAAGTAGTTGGCAAATGATACTCCGGAATTTTTACAAGTGTTGATTCGAATCATAAGCGAAATAAAATTGCAGCGAACTGAGAAGGGGGGAAAATAATAAACAGGGAAACGTACTTTCGGGCAAACAAAATTTAGGCCAATTAATAAAATGGGAAACGTTTTCGGGGTACTAATAATCGACATTCCATTTTTCGGCTTTATGATAGGTAACCGTATTCCTATTTGTCCCTGCCATATGTGAGTTGGAGACAAATGGGAAACGGGGACAAATGGGATTTATATGCAGAGCCTATTCCATCTGTTCCAGGTGGGAACAAATGAGAAAACATCGGAAAATGAAGTGTTCCCATTTGTCCCCACCTTATTGGTGTGGAGACAAATGGGAAACGGGGACAAATGGGATTTATATACAGAGCCTATTCCATCTGTTCCAGGTGGGAACAAATGGGAAAACATCAGAAAATCATGTGTTCCTATTTGTTCCCACCTTATTGGTGTGGAGACAAATGGGAAACGGGGTAAATGGGATTTATTTGCAGCGTCTATTCCATCTGTTCCAGGTGGGAAAAAATGGGAAAACATGGGAAAATGATGTGTTCACATTTGTCTCCACACCAATAAGGTGGGGATAAATGGGAATGTTTTATGTGAATGAATATGAACGGCGGGGAACAAAAGGGATACACCCGATATTAGTGTTCCCATTTGTCTCCGCTCCAATGAGATGGGGAAAAATGGAAATATTTCTGTGCAGCTTCTTTTCCCATATGTTTCTATACACTCATTATAGGTGTATTCCTATTTGTCCCTGCCATATGTGAGTTGGAGACAAATGGGAAACGGGGACAAATGGGATTTATATGCAGAGCCTATTCCATCTGTTCCAGGTGGGAACAAATGAGAAAACATCGGAAAATGAAGTGTTCCCATTTGTCCCCAACGTATTGGTGTGGAGACAAATGGGAAACGGGGACAAATGGGATTTATATGCAGAGCCTATTCCATCTGTTCCAGGTGGGAACAAATGGGAAAACATCAGAAAATGATGTGTTCCTATTTGTTCCCACCTTATTGGTGTGGAGACAAATGGGAAACGGAGTAAATGGGATTTATATGCAGCGTCTATTCCATCTGTTCCAGGTGGGAAAAAATGGGAAAACATGGGAAAATGATGTGTTCACATTTGTCTCCACACCAATAAGGTGGGGATAAATGGGAATGTTTTATATGAATGAATATGAACGGCGGGGAACAAAAGGGATACACCCGATATTAGTGTTCCCATTTGGCTCCGCTCCAATGAGATGGGGAAAAATGAAAATATTTCTATGCAGCGTCTTTTCCCGTATGTTTATATACACTCATTATAGGTGTATTCCTATTTGACCCTGCCATATGTGAGTTGGAGACAAATGGGAAACGGGGACAAATGGGATTTCTTATGCAGAGCCTATTCCATCTGTTCCAGTTGGGAACAAATGGGAAAACATCAGAAAATGATGTGTTCCCATTTGTCCCCACCTTATTGGTGTAGAGACAAATGGGAAACGGGGACAAATGGGATTTATATGCAGCGTCTATTCCATCTGTTCCAGGTGAGAACAAATGGGAAAACATCGGAAAATGATGTGTTCCCATTTGTTTCCACACCAATAAGGTGGGGACACACGGGAAATATTTATATGCAGTCTTTTCCTATATGTTCCCCGAGGGGACAAATGGGAATACACTCATTATTGGTTATAATGGGTGCATTGTTGGCGTATTCCCACTTATCCCCTATCCACGTGTCCTACGCGATACATGAGAGAAGGGACAAATGGGAACTCATCATTTTCCCATTTTTTCCCACCTGGAACAGATGGAATAGACGCTGCATATAAATCCCATATGTCCCCGTTTCCCATTTGTCTCCACACTAATAAGGTGGGGACAAATGGGAACACTTCATTTTGCGATGTTTTCTCATTTGTTCCCACCTGGAACAGATGGAATAGGCTCTGCATATAAATCCCATTTGTCCCCGTTTCCCATTTATCTCCAACTCACATATGGCAGGGACAAATAGGAATACACCTATAATGAGTGTATAGAAACATATGGGAAAAGAAGCTGCACATAAATATTTCCATTTTTCCCCATCTCATTGGAGCGGAGACAAATGGGAACACTAATATCGGGTGTATCCCTTTTTTTCCCCGCCGTTCATATTCATTCATATAAAACATTCCCATTTGTCCCAGCTTCATGCATGGCGTAGGTCACGCGAATCGGGAACAAATGGGAAACATCGGAAAATGATGTATTCCCATTTGTCCCTTCTCATGTATGGCGTAGGACACATGCATAGGGGACAAGTGGGAATACACCAATAATGCACCCATTATAACCAATAATGGGTGTATTCCCATTTGTCCCCGCGGGGAACATGTAAGAAAAGACTGCATATAAATATTTCCCATTTGTCCCCACCTTATTGGTGTGGAGACAAATGGGAACACATCATTTTCCGATGTTTTCCCATTTGTTCCCACCTAGAATAGATGGAATAGACGCCTCATATTAATCCCATTTGTTCCCGTTTAGGATTTGTCTCCACACCCATAAGGGGGGGACAAATGGGAACACATAATTTTCTGACGTATGTCCATTTGTTCCCACCTGGAACAGATGGAATAGGCTCTGCATATAAATCCCATTTGTCCCCGTTTCCCATTTGTCTCCAACTCACATATGGCAGGGACAAATAGGAATACACCTATAATGAGTGTATAGAAACATGGGAAAAGACGCTGCATAGAAATATTTTCATTTTTCCCCATCTCATTGGAGCGGAGACAAATGGGAACACTAATATCGGGCGTATCCCTTTTGTTTCCCGCCGTTCATATTCATTCGTATAAAACATTCCCATTTGTCCCCACCTTATTGGTGTGGAGACAAATGTGAACACATCATTTTCCCATGTTTTCCCATTTTTTCCCACCTGGAACAGATGGAATAGACGCTGCATATAAATCCCATTTGTCCCCGTTTCCCATTTGTCTCCACACCAATAAGGTGGTGACAAATGGGAACACATCATTTTCTGATGTTTTCCCATTTGTTCCCACCTGGAACAGATGGAATAGGTTCTGCATATAAATCCCATTTGTCCCCGTTTCCCATTTGTCTCCAACTCACATATGGCAGCGACAAATAGGAATACACCTATAATGAGTGTATAGAAACATATAGTGTAGAGTCTCATGTTAAAATATGTATCACGATCTGATAATTCACTGAAGCTTGTATTAATGGTTATTTTTATTTATAATTTTAATAGTTCCAAGCAAAAGTAACATTAATTATTAGTTTATGAAATAAATTATTTAATTCCATTAAACGTTAATGCAGATTGACAATCAATGTAATTAAACGTCTCAAACTTCAATTCTAACTAATTTTAATTATATTGATGCGTAATGCAATTGATTAATTGCGGAATTAATGGTTAATGCAATTGATTAATTGTTAATTAGAATTAACCATTACGGCCAACACTGGTATTTATTAAGCAATTTGGAAAGTAGGTTGATGCGATTTGATTTGTGTCGTTTTGTCAATTGTCACAGTGACAATTGACAATCAATCAGTTATCTCTGCCGTTGCTATACATGCATAATATTGTTGTTCAGCTTTTATATAACTTTTTTCATAAAATGGAACCAAATTATGAAACATGCCAGTTTGCAGTCTAATTACAACATAACGAAACAAAACTCCAACTATCCACAAATTGAACCGAAATTTTACCGCTATCATTATTTCCCAACATTATTATCGCAAGTTTCCTCGGATAAAGGCGTTCTCATTTGGCAATAACGCATTTTGCACCTCAAAGGTGCGCTGCATTTATTCACAATACTTTTCCTTCTTATTACATTATAATTTGACCTCGTATTTCCTTAAAATTGTTCGTAAAAGGAGGTCATGCTTACATTGTGTTTAGTAGGCAAGGTGGGGGTCGGGTTAGTGAATTGCAATCGTGATTAAAACTACCAACTCCCTTCAAAGGCCTATTTGCCGAGTTAGCGCCATATTTTGCGCAAAAACGCTACGATAAATTTCCGCGTTAGGTATTAGTACATTGATGGATAGACGATAATAATTATTGAGCGAGCGATACTTGTCCTTACCTTACCTTTACTTAGATGGTTGGCAGCCCCCATTGTGCGTTTCTCCAGAATCTTTTTGCTGCGCTAGACTGCATATATTATGACATTCAAACCTTCAAGATCGTTTATTTAAACGTTTCCTTTTTTTTCTACTGTTCCTATTTTAAGTCTACTGATTCCATTTTATTTTATTTCTACAAGACTATGTAGCGCTATAACTAAGCTATTATAATATATTATTTCTTAATTTTCAGATCGTACTTCCTATCTTGTACCTAACCCCCTGGTGTTGCAGGAGTCACGGTCAGGTCGACGGTTATTTCTTACTCATTAATTTACTATTAAT
The DNA here is from genome assembly GCF_910591565.1 of Cydia splendana. Classification (NCBI taxonomy): domain Eukaryota; kingdom Metazoa; phylum Arthropoda; class Insecta; order Lepidoptera; family Tortricidae; genus Cydia; species Cydia splendana. The sequence goes on from NC_085974.1 coordinate 19,293,913, forward strand.
TAACTCGTTTTCTATCTATATCTTAAGAAAAGTTTGAACCCGGCTTTGAATAAATGCTGTAAATATGTCCCTCCTATATCAAACATTTTAATCTTGGCTACAAAATAAATTCAAATAAAATAAATAAACGCTAAATCGCTTCGCTCGTTATTTGCCGACAGTGGTCCACCGACTTTACGGGCGTTATAAAAACGATCGTAAATTACCGTTGTTTACCGTTATTTACCGTTTCCGTAATATTATCGACGGAATGAGCCGCCTGTGCCCCTGGACGGTAAATTTTCAGATTAATCTATGGCTTAGGCCAAAAAAGGTTCGTAAAATAGGAAATTTATTTCTAGAAAAGCTATCAACGATTAAATAGTTGCGGAAAATGCTGTATCATAATGAAGTTAAATACAAAACCCGTTGTGAATCTTTGAAGATTCTTGTAAATTGGACTGTCATAATATGCGGGATTGATTTCTTAACTGGTATACGTCCATATTAAACTTATGTTACCAGTATGTCGAGTAAGGGCACAATGGAAATATCTACTTGCGACCACAATGCTACAATTCGTTATTTTACTAGTATAACATACTCGTATACAGCGTGGCGGGTAAGTAATAGAACGTATACAAACCTATAATATATTGCTCAGAATATATAAATTCAATTAGTATAATTTTGAATGGCATAATGTGCAATTAGTATAACGTGCGATACGTATAACAATGAATTCTATAATTTTATATTGTATAATGTACTTTACATATAATATCGTTTATGATAAGTAGGAAAATGTATAACATTGAAATAATATAATATACAAAACGAATACCACACAATAAATATAAGCGCCTACCTAGTTGCTCCATAAAATGTTTTTCTAATTATGTGTGGGTAAGAAGAGAAATTATATTAACTCTTCAAATTTTTTTTTTCTCTGAGGGGTCACAGTTCTAGCCTAACCTAACCCACTTTTCTGGTAGCAGTTTTTTTTCTCTGAGGGGTCACAGTTCAAACCTAACCTAACCCACTTTTCTGGTAGCAGTTTTTTTTCTCTGAGGGGTCACAGTTCTAACCTAACCTAACCCACTTTTCTGGTAGCAGTTTTTTTTTCTCTGAGGGGTCACAGTTCAAACCTAACCTAACCCACTTTTCTGGTAGCAGTTTTTTTTTCTCTGAGGGGTCACAGTTCAAACCTAACCTAACCCACTTTTCTGGTAGCAGTTTTTTTTTCTCTGAGGGGTCACAGTTCAAACCTAACCTAACCCACTTTTCTGACAGTTATTATTAGTTAAGTACTATGAACTTTGAAATTCTGAGCTATCCTATCCAAATAATTTTACCAATGTTTTGTTTAGATAATTATATGAGATTTTATTAATTATTTTAATTTATATGCGTAATAAATGTTATATTAAATATAGTTAGTTTTTTTTTTTTTTTTTTTTTATAAATAAATATTATAGGACATTTATACACAAATTGACTAAGCCCCACGGTAAGCTCAAGAAGGCTTGTGTTGTGGGTACTCAGACAACGATATATATAATATATAAATACTTAAATACATAGAAAACAACCATGACTCAGGAACAAATATCTGTATCATCATACAAATAAATGCCCTTACCAGGATTCGAACCCGGGACCATCGGCTTCATAGGCAGGGTCACTACCGACTAGGCCAAACCGGTTGTCGGTTTATATGTATAGTATACCAAACAACGATATAAATATAGAATGTTATATTATTTTTATGTTATACTAATTGAAAATATACATTTAGTGCATTATACATAAGATAATTATACTTTTTGAACGTTTATAAACTGAAATTATACCAAAAGTGCATATTCATTATGATACGCACCCCAGCGTGGCATTTCTCGCCACATCGATCGCATACAAAACGCGAGTCCGCAGGACGTGGTAGAGCACGACCAACACTTTTCTGCTTAAGGTTCTCCAGCCAGTCATCGTCATCCTTTAATGTTCCTACTTCAATGTCATGACATGACGCCATTCCGGTCTCATTATTGTACTTACACTGCCTATAGACAAGTTACCGAGATGTGTATTTAAAATGTACAAACAGATTTAATATTCGGCGTTTCGCTCGCACTAATTCATGTACGGACAAGTCAGAGCGAAATGAACACACGAGACAGTTATCTGATATGATTCAAATATCGGTTTGATATCAGGTACACGTACGAACTGTAGGAATAGAATACGAACCGTACCTACTAACCGCAATATCCAGTATCAACTCAAAGACAGCGTAACACTAGCCCAGATACTTGTGTAATTCACACGTTTAGTATTGTATGTATACTTGACTCTGAATACCACACCAGCTGCCCGATTCCAACTTTAAGATACGTCAGTTAATCGTTAATCGTTAACGTCAGATCTAGAAACGATATGGATTAGATATGTTAGTGTCAAATGTGACGTTTCTTCAAACAAAAACGTCACTTTTGACACTGACACATCTAATCCATATCGTTTATATGTAGATCTAAATATTAATTGACGTATCTTAAAGTTCGAATCGAGCCGTAGAACATTTGGCACTAGGATTTCCAATAGGTCCAATTTAAATTACTTACATAAGTATATTCATTTGTTTAAAGGAGTTACTTCCGTAATTCATAAAGTATGTCGTGCGATAATTAATAACTTTACGTGAGTACCCGTTTATAATATCGACCTAGCAGGATACCGTTATAGGTTCGAATCCCGGATAGGTATCCTTACCGGGATTCGAACCCAGGAAAGTTAGCCTAGACGGATTGTATCACAATGTTCGTATTGCGAATCGCTATCTCGTTGTGTACATCAAGACTGTACATACACTTGATTTACATGTAGTGCTCGAAATCCTAGGAATGTGGCATTCCACAAAACAGATCTAGTTACCTAACTGAATTATCTATGTAAGTATATATTATGTATATAATCTAGTCGTGTTATTCACGTTTGATTGAAGAAAGTGATCCCATTGTGTTAGTATTAACATATTAGAAGGCTAAGAATCAATAATAAATAAAAAACCGGGCAAGTGCGAGTCGGACTCTTACACGAAGTGTTCCGTACCACCATTATCTATAAAAACGGTCACCCATCCAAGTACTGACCCCGCCCGACGTTGCTTAACTTCGGTCAAAAATCACGTTCGTTGTATGGGAGCCCCACTTAAATCTTTATTTTATTCTGTTTTTAGTATTTGTTGTTATAGCGGCAACAGAAATACATCGTCTGTGAAAATTTCAGCTGTGTAGCTATCACACAGATCACGAGACACAGCCTGGTGACAGACGGACGGACGGACGGACGAACAGCGGAGTCTTAGTAATAGGGTCCCGTTTTACCCTTTGGGTACGGAACCCTAAAAATATAGAAGATGGCGGAACGACCTTAATACATTTTGTAAAGAGTGACGGGAAAGAGGAGGCCTTTGCCCAACAACAGCAGCGACAAATATTACTCGACTTATTGGCTAGTAAAAAAACTATTACTCGACATTTTAACACAAACTAGCGTAGTCCCACAATAAGCTAAATGTTGTGATTAATAGAACTATACAACGTTATGTTGTATGGTTTTAGCAATCGGTAAACAGAATGAAAATATCATGATTTCAGTTACGGAACCGCTGTGAGTTTAACTAGCATGCTACTTAAGACTTGGCGGTGGTTGTTTCCGTGTTCGAAACAAGTCGAGGAATGTACGAAGTGTTTGTCTTGTTTGGGAGGCGTTGACGTTGTGGACACAGTCACAGAAGGCGTTCTATTTGAAATTACCACCTCTCATTAAAAAAAAATCTAATTGAAAAAATAACGCTCTTTTATGAGTAAATACAACATTTAGAGTGACATCATATCACATAATATATGACAGGTAAAATACACAGCACGCTAATAATCTAAAACGGCAAACGGGGCATGGACTTTTATTTAAAACATTAGGTACATTATTTGCAAATTTATTATTTACAAAAATTGGACTTGAACACCTATAATTAAGTTTTAAAATTACCTCCGACGTATCGAGGATGGCATTGTCACTGTGGTCTCGTAGAAAGACTGGCTAAACTTGACATCAACACGTTTTTCGAACGACCCGCAGTTGGTCTTGTTTACCAACTTGAATGTTTTGCACATTAGGGATGTCACTCGGTTTTCGTAAGTGTAAAAACCGGGCAAGTGCGAGTTGGACTCGCGCACGAAGGGTTCCGTACCATAATGCAAAAAAACGGCAAAAAAAAACGGTCACCCATCCAAGTACTGACCCCGCCCGACGTTGCTTAACTTCGGTCAAAAATCACGTTTGTGGTATGAGAGCCCCACTAAAATCTTTATTTTATTCTGTTTTTAGTATTTGTTGTTATAGCGGCAATAGAAATACATCATCTGTGAAAATTTCAACTGTCTAGCTATCACGGTTCGTGAGATACAGCCTGGTGACAGACGGACGGACAGCGGAGTCATAGTAATAGGGTTCCGTTTTACCCTTTGGGTACGGAACCCTAAAAATCGTGAAAGTTTTAAATCAGTCTCGGGCCTACTGTAGTTGTGATGGTGGTAAGGCATCTAGTATTCCGGCCACGTATGATGGGCGGTACTCGGCGACAATCGGGGACCGAACGCGATTTATATTTATTCCGATATTTTCGCGCAGGCTTGACAACAAATGTGTAAAAGCTAAATTGAAAATGTATTGACCGTTGTCCTGTCGTAGTACACGAATCTCAGTATCAAATTCACAATAATGTAAGTACTGGTATTAAAATCATAGTTTTATGTGTTTTATACGTGTTAATTATTGGTGTTCCAGGAAGTGTCATCAATACAGCATCAATCATAGAAGAATGGGGTCACGCTGTAAGTCTTAAATACTTACTAGGAAGTACATCAACAGAGTGTGTAATTCTTAAACCACGCTAAGTATCATTGCTGACTGCTGGGTTAGGGGAGACCGAGGTGAGTTGTGACAGAGGAGAGTTGTGACATTGTCGATTTTTTGGAATCTATTAACAAAAAACTAGGTCGAAATAGCGCGCGTTTGTTAGTTCAAGTTGCGAGCTAACAAACGCACACTGTTGCGAGCTCACTAACAGTTATTAGATTCCAAAAATTCGACAATATCACAACTCTCCTCTGTCACAACTCACCTCGGTCTCCCCTACATAACTCAAAGACGACATTTAAAACAAACAAGAAACACAATACGTCTGTTCCTGTATTACTAACGTTTACATGACGCTTCTGAATTCGCTTCAACCAACTAGTTTATTTTAACCTTGATATCTGTAACAACTGTGTGTGATCTTAGGTCACACTTATTCTGGACTTGAAGCAAACACTCGATGAACATGACAGGCGGCTCGCCGAGTCGGAACAATGGCATTATGAATTATAGGCCTGCAGCCTAACGTGTATTTGTTAATACAGGAAATTGAAATAAAAGTCTCAGCATTATAAGATGAAAACTGCATCATGCTAGGAATTTTGTTAAATTACAGCACGCAAGTCGAAGCATCGAAATACTGGGACTTTAGACTTTTTAGATGAAAGTTTATTACATAAATTTAAATTGAAAAACAGTTATGATTCGAAGTGATACCTACAATAAGTTTGTATGACAGCTTCTCTATAAGCTTATTTAAATAGCGAATAACGAATTGAATAGCCTACATGATGAGATTTCTAAATTGTGAGTATATGTTGCAACAAATCATCACGGTATATCCTTAAAATGCACTTGAAGATTAGGTTACACCTACAGTTCTTCTTCCTCAACCTAGCGTTTTCCCGGCCTGGCGCCAGGATCCGCTTTCCTAGTCAATTTTCTCCACTTTGCCTGGTCTTCGGCATCCTCAGGTGTGAGATTGTTCTCTTCCATGTCGGCTATCACGATGTCCAGCCAGCGCCGTATCTACAGTTACAATACAATATCGAGTCACATTCTAAATTACGTGATCGGACCCCAGCCTACAGTCGGAGTGTGTCGCCTCGTCTCACAAAGAAAGCGCCCGACTTTGTGCTTCGTCATCTAATTAGATCGAATTTCACGAAGCCTGACTCGAGAGAAGTCTTTATGACACTCTGTAGATACAAGTTATTTTTGTATTACATTACTTATTCCAAGTTTTTAAGATGAAACGCTTTGTAATGTGGTACTGTTTTAAAATAATGGAGGACTCGGCTTCAATTATGTCTGTGAACTTTTATCATGAAAGTTTTGAGATATTTTACACTGCACAGCAATGAAAACAATGTCTTGTGTGGAATGTTTTACGCAAAGTAATAACAATTTTTTTTTAACCAATTAAAAAAACAGCATGAGGTTTTCAATTCTAGTATATATATATATATATTTCTGTGTTTGCTACACAATTACTCCGCCAATCATAAATTGATTTAGATGACGATGATTTTGTTTGGTTTTAATTGTTTCACAAAATTGATACAGCACTTTTTGTGATTTTTTTCTGTTTAAGATTGCCGTAAGGAGTATTTTGTATTTATTGTATTGTATTGTGTTCTATTTCTCCTTTTTAACCGACTTCCAAATCCCAAAGGAGGAGGTTATCAATTCGGTTGTATGTTTTTTTTTGTTTGTTACTCCATATCTCCGTCATTACTGGACCGATTTTGAAAATTCTTTTTTATGATTGTATGTGTATGCATACAGATCGGTCACGTTTTTGTCAAAACCCAGTTCTGATGATGGGATCCATGAGGCATCGAGGGAACTCCTCAAATCTTAAAGGCATACATATAGTGATTGTTGTGTTTTTATCAACAAATCAAACATAATAATATACATTCAAAAAAAGTGACATTTGAGGGAGTGAAACTCCTGATGATGACCAGAACGAAACTCTTTAACGACGCATAGTTTGGCGATTTTTCCTCTTAGGTTTTTAAGCCATATTTATGTCAAGCTCCAGTTCTGAACATTGGGATCCATGAGGAATCGAGGGAACTCCTTTAAAAACTGTCGCAATTGATGAAATGGAACTGATGATCAGTACAGTACTCTCAACGACGCATAGTAGGTACGCGTTTGGTGATTTCGAATTTCGATTTTGACTTGGACTGGGACCCGAACTCGGATCCAGACCCGGACTTGTACCTGGATCCGGTTCGGACCCGGACCTGGACTCGGACTCGGACTCGGACTCGGACTCGGACCCGGACTCGGACCCGGACTCGGACTCAGACCCGGACCTTGACCCTGAAAACCACTATGATTACCTACCATAAAATGTAGGTATAAAGTATGATGATGCCAAATCCCTCTCGCTCAAATCCCCGTACACCGCACCGCATGCGCCGTTAAGTGGGTTAGGTTAGGTTTGAACTGCGATCCTCACAGAACCGAACAAAAGTGGGTTAGGTTAGGTTAGAACTGCGAGCCTTACAGAAACGAAATGCTACTAGAAAAGTGGGTTTGATTAGGTTCGAACTGCGATCCTCACAGAACCGAACTGCTATCAGAGAAGTGGGTTAGGTTAGGCTAGAACTACGACCCTTACAGAAACGAAATGCTACTAGAAAAGTGGGTGGTTTTACCTCCTTTTCTACATAGTGCACCATCTACCACAATCTTTCACCGGGCCCCATATAGAAGTCGGTTCTTTTTTCTTAAAAATTATTAACCAATATGAAGTGCTTCATCTTTAAAATATGACCATCAAAAACTCGCAACTAAGAAACTTCAAAATTTTCTCGTTTAAAACATAAATTAAGCTGTTCTACAAATAACCACTTTGGCTTTGACTTTAAAAGATGACCGCGATAACTCGCGAGGGAGCCCTTTAAACTGTGCGGCAATAATTGACCATCTTGACCCTTACTGCCACGACTTAAAGTGTATTTCTGGTCAGTTAAGCATGTTGCAGTCAGTTGCTGCATTAGCAAAGTTAGGAGAACATTTGTGAACCTTATAAGCGAAGAGATAAGGAATAGGAATGGTCAATTTTGTGTGTTGATGCTAGTTCAGGCGTTGGTGCCGATAAATTATCCACATTACTGCCGCGTTCAACGCTGACCCCTGACACAGTTAGTGTTTATAAACAGTAACCTTAGAAGCTCTATTACCTATTGTCTTAATAAATAATTTATTTATTTAACGTAATTAAAAATCACTAACAAACTCCAATGCGTGATACCAAAAGAAAAATATCGTAGGGTTCATGTTCCCTGTTAATCTTGTACCTATATAAAAATTTAAAGCAACAATATTTTTTTTACATTCTAACACATGTGCTTAACGGTTTTTTTTTCAATAATATTTAAGCATCGTTTAATTACGATAAATACTGGACAATGATCTACAAGAAACCCCTGTATAACTATAATTAACGCTACAAATAAGTGTTCGATGATACTGTTATAAATAATAATGTTAGGATATTTTTAAATATCGGTTATTGAGTTTATTTATTGGCCAAGGTCCAAAGGTCAGTATTGGAATGAAAACCATTACGATTTCAATCTTAATTTCATGCATGAATAACTCTAATTTGAGACCAACCTTTCCATCGCTAAACATGTTGAATCGGCAGGTTGCTTAATCCATTCGGTCTGATTTTTTCTCGGTTCCGGGTTCGGATCTTGGTAGGGGCATTTATTTGTATGTTTATCACAAAAAATTGTTCCTGATTTATTATTTTCCATGTATATATAGGTAAGTATATACATACATTATATATATATATATCATCCTCACAACACAATACGCCTTATTGAACTCACTGTGGGACTAGGTCAATTAATGTACAATTCTTCAAAATAAAAATAAATAATAAACAAAATGCGTCTCGTTTCACCCCTACCTTTAAGTAATATAACAATAAAACACTATTCATACTCATTTCACGTAGAAATTGAATCATGTACGTAAAAACTCCACATATCGAATTTCGATCATGAAGTAATGATAACTAATGATACACATAAACCGGCCGTCAGCATTACAAGCAATAAAACGGTAAAAAAGAAAAATGGCCGAACAAATTGCTATGACTCAATTGGCTGTTCATAAAATACGGCCTTTTTTGGGTAATAATGTTTTATTGAAATATTGCGAAGCATGTTATTAGTTAAAGGTCTGAATGTAAAAAGTTGGTATTTTTGGTGATAGGTGCCTTTGTGAAGGTCTAGGTTATATACTTTCAGGGTGACCTACGTCCATGAAACTGAAAAATCCAGGTGTCTGAAGCTGTTTGGACTCATTCTAATAAATATATTCTGTTTTATTTACAACTACGTTATTAATTACAAATTTTTGTTTATCGCTTACCATCAGGCAATTCGTCTGCTCCGTTGCCTCTGAAAAAAAGACTGATTTTCCTTATTCTTTTTTTAAATATGTATCATGAATGAATCATTTATTTTTTTTTAATTTAAAAAGGTGAAAGTTCCCTTTTATGTGGTGTAAGAAAGTAACCAATTCTGTTTTATTCACAACTGTTTTCCCTTGCCCCCCCACTGTGCACTGCGGCGTAGCACACAAAACGTGGTCAATTTGCGCGCGGCTATCGCATTTGAATAAACACTTACAGCGGGATCGCGAGCCTGATGTATGGCCGCCAATGGGACTTGGAGGGTCGAGTTTGCTTGTCAATGTTCACTTTTAAGGACTGTATCGTTTATTATGGGTACAAATTTACTTAGCCGTTTTTTCTGGTATTATATTTTTATTAAAAAAATACACATATAGTTTAATTAGTGCTTTAATAATAAGTAACATTTCGTCCTGGGAGATCACGTAAAGCATATGGTTTGGACAATATTTACCTAACCCTCCCGAGTAACTAGAACAATTTTGGACAAATACTACAAGAAAATTTGCGGTTTGCGAACAAGACGAGATATTACACAAAAAAATCGTACTATGTAAACAGCAATTACATATGATTCGTAAAGCGAAACATCTGGGCATAGTCTAATCATTTCTTTTAGATGGAAAAAAGGTTTTGGATCTGTGCATGGTGGCCTTTTAGAGAATATGGCATGTTACTTACGACAACCACGACTTTGGTATACAATATAACCATCACGGAGCGTTTCTATCGACCTGTTCTAGCCATGGTTCAACGCCATGAATGTCCGTTAGGCTTTGGATTTCGGTAGATTGTTTTAGCTGTTTCCCTCATTTCGCTGGCGTCAGAAATTGACGGGAATCCAAAATGTTGCATAAAAAGTCGTTTTCATGTAATGATAAAAATTCACCACATTTATTCTGTGGGTGTTCAATTGAGCAAACATGAAAACGACACTTTGATAGCATATTTTGGCAGCATATTAACCTTTTATTACTTTAAATCGTACCAAGGAATCGGTGAAATACGAGTAGTCTCAAATTAAGCTCGATAGGCTTGTCAAATTATATTTGCTAGACGGTATTAAAATCATCATAAAGTCCCTAAAATAAAATAAATGTAAAACCTTCTTATATCAGATATGGCTTAAAAATACCCCCAGATTATACCTTAAGAACATAGTAATACAAAATAATACACACGTCAACAGTTAGACCAGGTTTTATCTGTACCCATAATAATACACACGTCAACAGTTAGACCAGGTTTTATCTGTACCCATAATAAACGGTACAGTCCTTATGAGGTGATACAAATAATTTATATTTATATTTAATTCAGTTCTTCAAAGATTTTCTTGGCATTTCTTAAAAGAGTTTTTTTTATGTTTCTCTCGAAGAATAAAATAATAAAACCGGCTATCTGATTAAAAAAAATCACTGTCATGATTTGCATAAGAATGCATCAATAAGCGCCATTGAGACTATGATTGACTGTGAAGACTGCTAGTCATCTCAACTTCATTCTATACCAATAATAATAAAAACTAAGTTAGAATTCTTAAAGAATACGCTGTATAATAAGTACTTAGTGTAGGTATACCTGTTAATATTATTTTTATAAAAGGATAGGCGGCTACAAGTTTTATAGTGGACTGTTAAGTAAATTTACATAAAAACCAATAAAAAATTGGATAATAAATAGTGTTGTTGACTGATCGTTTTAGAAAATTTTAAGTAACATTAATTTAATATTACATTATGTAAGTACCTACTAAAAATATTAGCTAAAATAGACAAAAAAATAAAGCACCATTTTTCAAAGCTGGCTAAACCATGAATACCAAAAACAAAACCCAATCCAATTTCAACGCCATGTTTTCTTTGAGTTACTATAAGTAAAAACAATAAAGCATCCATCGAGGATCTTATGCCGTGGGCCGAGAGGCTATAATCCTTTAGCCCAAATGTTGTTGTCGTATAATCCCGGACAGTTGCATAAATCCGGTTCGAACCGGGATAAACTGGCATTCTGATTGGCTACCAAGGAGCTGACTCAAGTAACCATTAAACATAGTTAACCCTAATCTTTAGTACAGTACAGTTACAGTAACAATTCATATTATATTGAATGTGATTAATTGGAAAATGAGCCATTACCTTTTTTTTGTTGATAACCTGTTTTGTCCAAATCTATTTTATTGTCTTTTTTTAGTGATAATGGTTTTGCAATATCGATGGACGACAAATATCTATCTATTTCAAAGCATGTAAATGTAAACATGTAAAATGTAAACACAAACAGGACGTCAAAATTTATTCATAATTTCCCGCTATTAAAAAAGTTGTTATCGATCACTATGACATGTAGTTATGTCAAACATCTTTCGCCGCATTACAATATTTGTCGTTGTCAAGCTGCTCGCGGTACAATTGCTTCGCTCGCGGCACAATATACACGTGGAGTAATTTTTGACATCTAGTCAGACTTCTATATCTTGTTTCCTATCCAAAAAACTATTTACAAAGTTTGAATGCCACCCCTGGTTTACTGTAGACAATGGACAGCAAAGCAACAAGAACAACGCGTGAACTCGACGGGTCCGGATTTATTTGACAAGAGGGTGAAGGCTTTGGGTGAAGTTTAGAATTGAATTTGTTTGTTTTTGAAAGGGCTATCGGTTTTGAGTGCCGCTGTACGGTTGCGAAATTGCACGATTTAATGTGGATAATTATAAAACTCTTGAAACATTTTTGATATGGCCATATTGGAAAACGGCGCAGGATCATGCGAAAGTAAAGCCTTACACGATTTCATTTGACCCTGAGATGGTGTTGCTGCAAGCAACTTACAAATGGCAAATTAGGGTTCCCCCAAATATGTCGACGCGGAATCGGCAAAACCCGATAGGAAAAAGCTTTATGTCTACGCAATAAGAGCGAAAAAGTCGTTGTTCGGCTCGGCTCGCATCGGCCGGCACCTGCCGATGTGTCGACGGCTTTTTCGCGCTTATTGCGTTGACATAAAGCTGTTTCCTATCGGATTTAGCCGAATGCGCGTCGATATATCTGGGGAGACCCTTACTGTGCGTGCGTCATGTACTCACAGTTAAATAAAATCGGTCATGTCAACGATTAATTACAAACTTTTATTCTTCTTCCTTAATGTAAAAAAAAAATTGTATTCAAGATAATTTTTGTAGTAGTTCTTTGCATTTTTAACATCTGTTGTTAAAGAATCTCCTTGTCAGTAAAATTTAGTAGTAACAGTACCACTGACAATCTGCAACATGGCAAAGATCAAATAAAACATTGTAGGGTATAGAAACAAAAAAAACATCTGTAATAATTACCTAGGCACCGAAGTGATCTCAGTGTCCCGTGGACCAAGGTTTACACACGACACATAAAAGTATCGCTGCACGGTTGTTTCCAGTACTTTTTACAGTTACAGTTTACTTTTCCCAGTTGGCACAATTTTAGCGGCTTTTTGACCATGTTTTAGGTTGAAAAATTACAAACTACATACTCGTACATACAATACACAAATAAAAACACTGCTATAACTGTGAGTAGAATTGTTTGCATTAGATAAGAATAAATCCTCAACTAAACCCACCAGCCCCTTGTAAATATTTTTAAAGTGGAATCCCACTTTGATTTACAGTAAATTGAAATGAGGCCCGTATTTATCCGTCTCACTATCTAAACCTCTAAAGCCGTGGAACCCTCGTCCGGGGGTCGAGACAGACTTGAATCGATAAGTGCTTCCAAATCAGTTGCGATACAACCAGTTTGAAATCGGTTTGATAGCGATGTTTAAGGGCGGTTACCAATTTTTTATGTATAAAAACACATTTTTTATGTAGGTAATAAAAGTATAGAAACTGATTATGTCGCGTGTAATGAGTTTAAAATGCATACCAACAAAAAGCAAAAAAAAAAGAAGAAAGAAAAGCGATATATTCCCAGAAGTTTGCGCGAGGCCATTAAGATTATTTAAGGAATATCCAGATTTTAGTAGAGAGGATGGCTTTTCTCTACCACTAGAGCTTTGGATCTAGTAGTCCATCTAATAAAGGAACAAACAAGACATATTACTTAGACCGTGAGAGCATAGTTAGCATAGCTTTTGGTTTTTAAAAAGGTTAGATTAGATACTAAACAATAAATTTTGTACTCATCTCGCATTCTCGACCTACCTTCTAAGCCTACTTACCTACTGAACACACAAATATTTTCACACTTTTCATACTCATCTCGCATTCGCGGCGCGTAATCAGCGTCGTCATTACGAACGCAATTTATATTTTATTCCCAAAGGAAAATGGCTGCCTTTGACAACGGGAACTTCGAAAGGGCTACAAACACAGTTTTTATTCGATTGTGTTACGGTTTGCAGGCTGATTGTGAAGGACTGGAAAGAAAAATTGATTTAAAATTTATATCATTTCGTAAAAACAACACAGTTAGATAATCATTGTCATGATATTTATGTAAGCAAGGAAATAGAAGGAAGCTAAAAGTTGCATTAAATAAAATAGACGAACTTAAATGTAAACTTTACTTAGATGCTATAGTTATAAATGTTGAGCTTTTTATGAAGTTACGCTTATTTACGTGGCCGTGCCGATACTTTTACATAGGTAGGTACAGTCGACGTCAAATATATGCCTTATTACAATGAAGTAAGGTGCAAAAGTGTAAACATATCTTTGACCTCGACTCTACATATTATTTTAAAACGAAATATATTTTTAATCGGCATGTGTTATTGTGGGGGAAGCGAGGGGAGGCCTTTGCTCAGCATTGGGACACTTAACCAGGCTAATAAAAAAAAAGTGTATTTGTACTTTATAAAGCTTAAAGGCGGAAACATAAACCTACTTTATTTTGCACAATGTTCTCATACAGGCTGATAGAATAATAAAAAGCAAAGATATCACAGTAAAATAATTTAAATTTTCCCGCGATGAATAAAATGTAAATATGTATATTTTAGTTCGCCTCAGGGCAGTCCATATCATTCGGAGTGGCATTGTGACGCGAGGGGTGGCCACGGCGTGAAATGACGTGGCATGTTTTCATTTCAAAGAGGATCGAATAGTTACAAAGTGTGAATTCTAGTCCGTTTTGTTCCAAAATAATAAAGTTAGAATGAGTGATAAAAATAGATAGAAAAAAGTGGGAAACAGTTACTAAATGCATATCGTCAGCAGAAGAACAATTACTTGCAGTTAACTTCATGGGATCCATGGTATAATAATATACTCCGCCTGGTACTCCATTCCCGTCTTTTCTAGGTCACCTAACTGACACGGGCTTACGTCATCATGCGACAGCGCTATATGATAATATGCGATAGCGCTATATATAGCGGCCATGTTGTTGTGACGTAGCCCCGTGTCACTCTGGGAATGGAAGACCATGTTTTATTAGACTATGATGGGATCAATAAAGAAAGCTTTATGTAAGTTTAAAAGTTGTGTAATGTGTGTTTTTGGAAACACGCTCACACAGTTTCACACAGCTTTCGCAGAATGCACAAATAAAATCATGTGTAGTTATTAGTATGTGAGGTTTTTGTAACTATTACGTTTTAAATAAAGAATAATTTTACTTTTACAATTAAACATAATTATTTGCGTTAGCAGTTTATTATCCTAATGCATGCTACGATTTCGATTCGCAACAAATAAATATAATCCCATTCGAACCCAAATGGTTCATAATCAAATTTGGGGCGATTCGATCGACGTAATGAAACATTAAATAAATGTGCTCCCCTATTATTTAGGCACAGAACGTGACAAGTCACAATAACTCTCACTGACTTGTGTCGATGTTACTCTGGGAGTGAGATTTACTCTGTGAATAAATAGTTGACAATCGTGACAGAGCTCGATATTTTATAGAAGCGATTAGTTAGGGGATCGAAAATAATTTGTCGGTACAGGCTGTTATGAAAATATTGTAATTTAAGGGTGTTGGTATTATTTATTGATAATAAAACAACTGCATCTGTGCATACACGTACAAAATTAAAATTCATAGTAAACTCAAAATTAATAAGGACGAATAAATACTTAAACGCGATGTAATATATACTTAAGTGCAAAACTTACATATTTGTTTTGAATACCATTATTTTATTAATTTGAACTACGTACCTACTTTAAACAAAATGTTCTAGGTACTTTAATACAAGGCAATACTGACATAGAAAGTGTACAAGGAAACATACAAGAGAAAATTGTAGCAATATCAAATCAACAAAAATTAACCCCAGTATACTCCATCTTACTTACGTTTATTAAAATGAAGCGTCTGTCACCCCTATACAGGGGGTATAAGTAAAAGGTCCATAAATGTCGATGCCGATTGAGGGAATCGGTATAATCTGCGCGGGGCGTCGTAATTTTTCAATTTTGCGGCGGCTGCAGACAGGGTGGTTGCCGATGGACGTTATCCCGATTGGTCGTTCTGTCAAACTCAGATATTAATTATTTTGCGAATTAGGCCATAGGGGTACTTTTACATATCAAGATGTTTTATAGGTAAGCATTAAAAATAAATCACCAAAAATTATAAAACAATTACAAATATCAAATCAAAGAAAGATTAGATAATTACTTACAGACGTATACAGTCTCTAAAGTCTAAATGTCAAAATTACAAAAAACGACTATTAAGAAAAAAGGACCAATACTTACTAAAAATCTACAATTATTTAGAGATGTCGTGTTGCGTAGGTAAGTATACATTATATATCTTTAATATACTTAGTAACTTTCTATACGTTTTAAATTATTATCCTATTTCTGTAGCCAATGCCTTTAGCTATAGGTAAACTTGCTGGTAAACTATAGTTAACTAGTGTGTTTTACCCAACGTATATAAACTATCGTGACGAAACGGCGAGTGACACAGTGCACTCAGCCCTCGATCTCGACAGCAACAAAAACTTTACTTTTCAATCGTATCAGAGTGCACCATTGTGTGGGTGATGGAGGGGTGCGGGGAAGGCGGGAGGGGAACCACCCCTTGCCATGAATATTTCAACCCAAATCATTATAAGACAGACGAATATTTTTGTTCCGTTACACTCTTACACTTCAATGCGATTTTTGGATTTGGTTGATATTTTTATAACTTAATGGTAATGTTTTGGAGCTGAAGTAATACTATCATTTCGGGAAAGAAATTTTGTTTCCGGCGTACTTATTACATTTATATTACCTACGATAAACGTACTCAAGTAAATCTGTATGTAGAAAAGACGCTGTGTTCTGGTTGCCTTTTGGTCTTTTTTCGAAGCAAATAATGTAATCTATACTCCACTTTCTTTGATGACTTTGACTACTATCTAAGTACCTTTGTACCTATGTTTTGATTACATTCTATTTATACAGTCCACGTCAAAGATATCTGTAAATTTTGCGCCGTATTACAAAGGAGTAAGGTACAAAACTGTAAAGATATCTTTGGCGTCGACTGTACCGCTGGATATTCCAGATGTAACGACATTTTACCTTTAATTACTCGTGTCGTCTGTCGTGTCGCGGTCTCTCGGGCCGTCGCGACGTGCTAATGGAATTGCTACTTCTGTCACTAGAAATATGTAAGTTTTTGAGCAAATAAATAAAATAATTCAAATATTACATACAAATTGGATTAAAAAATGGATTATCATTTGGATGGAGATCACAGCAGCGATACTGTTGCAATATTTCTGGCTGTGAGGCGATGGTCGATGTTAAGGATGAGTCACGCTAGACTAGGCCGAACCCGGGCCGAGACGTCCGACATGTCATTTTATATGAAGGCTGATCGGTGATCACGTGGTGCTTTTCATAGAAAACGAAGCGTCTCTAGCGTGAGTCATCGTTTATAGAACAAAGAGGCCCAAAAATTATATTGATAAAGAATTGGTAGGTAATATTCTTCTCTCACATATTTTACGAAATATCATTTATAAATTATAACTACAATCATTTTACTAAAATAAAACTAAACATAGTATCTTCAAAATTACTCCTTTGGCATATTGATACACAAACACAAATATTTGTTTTAAAACCATATCAACAATATTATCATTAAAAAAATGTCTACGTCTTTTTCAGCTATCCTGTATATTTATTTGATAAAATGAGCGATAGAGCGAACGGAATTGTTATTTCGTTAGGAATTTGGCACTTTTTCTGGCACTGAGTTTTTCTGAACTTGTGTACGCTATATCATTTGATGCTTCAAGTTTTTCGGTAAAAAGAAATGCCTATGGAAACCTACATTTGCAAAGAAATGCAAAGATGTTTGTGACGTCCCTATCGCTTTATCATGCCTAAAAATCTCTACACAATCTAAAAACTTACCAAATAAATCCGCAAGAGAAGATGTACCTATTGTCTGGAAGGCGCCTAATAGATCTGTCACTTCAACACTTACGCTACATTTCCACAAAACCCACAAAGAATTTCGTAATAACGTAAAATACATTTTAAATTGCATACTGCTATCCTGCCGCTTCGCCACTTTGTTTACGCTCTCTCAATTTAAGGATGCATATGCGACAAAGGTGTATGCGTGCATGTCGCATATGCAGTTAGGCTGTTTGAGAATGTATGGAGACGTATTCAAGAAAACATGTTGGCGGGAGACAGGCAGATGTGTTTGCTAACTTGGGAAGTGATGGGATGGAAATAACTTTTGCTAAAACTTAAAGTAAGCTATGCTTGTGTACATTTTATACGCCGGCGGCTTTACGCTTACGGGCTTGTCTACCACAATTAGGTATGAAAGTCGTTTCCTTTATGAATGATCTAAAAGCTACAGTGATTTACTAGTTAGTGAGACAAGCTGGCACACAAAACTTAACCTAATAGGGTGGGAACGTAAGGAACGAACGAACGTTATTCTATAGTTCATTACCAGTGATCGTACATTTTCCAGCATTTTTGGTGCAGCAGAGTGGTGTTAACGGAATTGGTATAGATAATTTCAACTGAAATGGTAAATTAAGGTTAATATTAACGTAATTAACGCTAATTAATCATTAGGGTTGAAATTATTTATACCAATTCCGTTAACACCACTCCGCTGCACCAAATCGATTCGCGTGGTTTTAACGGAATTGGAATAGATAATTTCAACTGAAATGGTAAATTAAGGTTAATATCAACGTAATAAACGCTAATTATTCATTAGGGTTGAAATTATTTATACCAATTCCGTTAACAACACTTCGTGCACCAAAAACGCTGGAAAATGTACGAACACTGTTCATTGCTACAAAGGCCGACAGTTAGAGATTGCCTGTTGAGTAGGGAATACAATAACCGGCCAAACTTCATAATCGGTTTCGGTTACGGTTATGCCCGAAAAATAACTGAATATCGGTTATAATCGGATACGGTTATTTTCGACGAAAAATTATAAATTTACAGTGAAGTAATTAAAAAACTACAAAAATCTTTATTTTAGTACCTACAGTATTAGGAAATGTGAGTAAAAGTCTTCGTTTTTTAATAAAACACACCAAATACAGTAAAAGTAAAATATGACCTTGGACGTGATACAATATTCAATAAAAATATTTCATAAATAAGGGAAGTAAATTTAGTATATTTTTGTTATTAATGACAAAAAATATAGTCACAGCCAAAAATGGCAGGATTTTGTAGCCATTAGATAATAAAAACATACAATGTAAGTCTTAAATAAATAACCGAAAATAACCGTAACCGATTATTCGAGTTTCCAATATTCGGTTATGAAATTTTGTCAAAATAATCGGTTATAACCGAATATTTCGGTTACGGTTATAGCCGATTTGCATTCCATACTGTTGAGTGTAATAAGAGTAATAAGTATAAGCAAAGACGGAACTTAATAACGTAAAACGTTTTTCTTAAGATTAGAAGTCATTTATTCCTCTAACATTTAATTTGCAATGCCATTAGCACATCGAGAGCCTGAGAGACTTCTGCCATCAAAGTATTACCTCTAAAGATAAAATGTCGTAGCTTAGAATTTCTACGAATATCTAAATAAATATCAAAATGTACATAATTAGGTATTTTGATATATGAAGCCATCTTTTTCGTATTTTCTGTTAACATAATCTGTAAAAAGGTTTGGGCTTATGCCCAATTAAGATATTTGGAATTTATATATACTTACACTTTCATATTTCTTCGCAAATGTAGGTGTTCAGATTTCCTTTACCAAAACCAAACGAGTATTTTACCCTATATGTACGAGTACATACAACTCAATTATTGAGGGAAACAACCCACTCCAAATTTTGTAAATAAAACTTAAGATTGTCACTAGATTCAATTTTGAAGTTCTTGTCAACGTATTTTATAAGCCTACTTATATACATACCTACTCGTACCTACGCCCTACGTATGTCTCATCTTATTTGAACATTAGGTACCTATATACGTTGTGTTTATTACCAGTGATCGGACATTTTCCAGCATTTTTGGTGCAGCAGAGTGGTGTTAACGGAATTGGTATAGATAATTTCAACTGAAATGGTAAATTAAGGTTAATATTAACGTAATTAACGCTAATTAATTATTAGGGTTGAAATTATTTATACCAATTCCGTTAACACCACTCCGCTGCACCAAATCGATTCGCGTGGTGTTAACGGAATCGGAATAGATAATTTCAACTGAAATGGTAAATTAAGGATAATATCAAAGTAATAAACGCAAATTAATCATTAGGTTTGAAATTATTTATATCAATTCCGTTAACAACACTTCGTGCACCAAAAACGCTAGAAAATGTACGATCACTGTTTATTATAGAAAATATCAGCAACCCGCCATGATATTACTAACGCTTATGACGTGTATATTATGTTGTTAAGAAAAGGGTTGGATTTATTAATAACGTTACTATACCACTGGAGATTTTCTTTGTTATTATGAAACTTGATTTCATCAACTATTTGCTCTTTTTACCCAAGAGAATGAAAGGAGTGTAATGTTTTTACAGATGGTACATAGGTAAATCTATTTCCTACGCATAGCCAGCAACGCACACTTCATGCACAAATCTCTGTTTTGACATTTTGCTAGGACATCAGTCAGCCGCGACCACGACCAGTGAAACCTGTGTCGAAACGTCGGTAAATCAAGGTAATTGAATAAAATTCGCGTTAGACCCGTCTATAAATGTGAGTTAATACGTATATTAGGTGTTCGCAGAACTGATCAGATCAGAAACACGGAACTACGCTCCAGAACTAGAGTTGTTAGATGTAGGCGTCAAGACCGCTAAGCTTAAGTGGGACTGGGCTGGACATGTCTGCCGCATGCACCCAGAAAGGTGGGCCAAAATGGTTACTGAGTGGGACCCACGGAACACAATAGACGGTGCAGGCCGGAGTTTAGGCAGACCGAAAAGGAGATGGCGGGACGACTTGGATGCATTCTACCCCAAATGGTGGGAAAATGCCGATGACAGGGTCGAGTGGAGAAAACGAGGGGAGGCCTTTGCCTAGCAGTGGGACACCAAAATAGGCTAGGAAATAATATAACAAATTGATAATTTATAGGCATTTATAAATCAAATACAGTATTTTCATTTCATTACAAAGTAAGTAGGTAATTGAATGAGGCGTTACTTACATTGCGAAAACCATTGTATTAAATGAGATAATATTACTTTAGTATTTCCGCTAAAATAACAACGTTACAGGTAATTAGCAGCAACTAGTTATACTTACGTAATTTTGTATATTTTAACTAACCCTCCGTATTAATGTCTAGATTTCAGTAAATATAATTGTATCTAATGCTCACAAGGTCAAAAAACATCGTCACACGGGTTTAATCCGGTCACTGCCCAACTCGTCGAAAACATCCGAGTGACGAATAATCGCGCGCAAGTAAGTGGAACCTCATAATTTATGGGCCTCACGGCGCACAGTAGGTACGGAATGCAGTATTGTAACCGTGAGCCAATGAGGATAGCTTGAAGTACTTATGTATCATCTGAGGCTTAGGACTAACAACAACACACTTAATTGTCGATTTGGTTTTGGAGTTAGAAATTACATGGTATTTAACAATGTCCCAATGTTTCCAAATAACATGAATTCACAAAAAGATCGTCAGATTGTAAACAATAATACATTAAAATAATTAAGAAATAAGTAAAAAATATAAAACAATCAAATAATCATAATAAAATTTAAAGGTAAAAGTCAAATACAGTAAAATAAAATGTCAGAGAATGTCAGAGCATAATATGTTTGAGGCGTATTCTCATTATAATATCAGGTAAGGAATTTGATCGGGATTTGTTAGGCATATTGTCAGTGTCAAAAGTGACAACTGAGTTTCCTCAACCAGAAACGCCTTTTTTGACACTGACAGACCATATCGATAGCCTGTTATTAAAATCAGAATATGCCTCATTGTTTTTGCAATAAGATTTAGAGAGAAGGGGATGGTCGTACGCCAGTCAAGTAGTGCACAAATAGACATTCGCCCCTTTCTCATTAGTAGGTACTGTACGAAAGAGAGTTCCACTTTTGCGTGATTTCTTGACACCTACCTATAGGTATACTCATGCTAGCCGCATGGGTACGCACGGAGTATTAGATAAAGGTAAAATTATATGCGATTGTTTTATGTTATAGCTTATAGAAGACAAACGTTCAGATAAGCGATACCGTCGTACATGGACACCCGCAACACGAAAAGGGTTACAAGCGCATTACGAAGAGTACGCTATTTTCTTAAAGCTTTGAAGGCCGTGTCGTACTGTCGGTCCGGAAATACCACGAGCTACAGTTCATTCTGCAGTTTAGCTGTGCGAGTCAGAATGTTTCGTATTTTCGGAGTTATGATTTTTTTTTTAATTTTTCACCTATAGCCGAGTAAAAAAAAATCCTAACTCCGAAAATACGAAAAATCGCGGAACATACATGGGGGTGATTCAGATAGCCCTCTAGGTCCTCTACCTCCCAGCTTCAGTATATCACTACTTCTTGGGACATCTTGTATATTTGTGTTTAATCCCAAATAATACATCTTACTGTCTTTCCTACTTGAACTGTGTGCCGCGCGCTTGCCAAGAGGTTTTATGGCGCTGATGTCGTCGCATTCATGGGAGTAAACACGATATTAATGGCTCGAGGATGGAATGGCCCGGATGGATTATGGCTTGTATCTTTTTGTGATGATATATGAGATGTTAGTGAATTATCATATCTTTGGAATATAGTTGTCTTCACCTTAATACGTTTTAGAGTGTTCCCGTGTCTGAAATTCATCAGAGATAATGGTAAGTTTTCTCGTATTTTGACAAGATTTTGTTCAACTTAAGCATGCATGTTCGGGTCAAATCTTGCAAGCTATTTAAATTAGACCCACTTTAGATTATTCAATTGAGCTGAAACTTCACATACATAATTATTATTGGGTGACAATGCAATATTATACTACCATCGAGCTGACAAGATGATGGACAAAGGAGGTGGCCATAGGAACTCTGTGATAAAACAACGCAGCCTAATATTGTGTTTGGGTTTGTTAGAATTGTCTCGATCTATAATTGCTTGTTAAAAAGTGATAAATGCTTTTACCTATATTTACTTACAGATTGAAATTCTTAGGATAATATATTATGTAAAACGTTCATAGTAAGTGCTTGTTGCTAGGCCTACATGAATAAAGTATATTCTACTTAGACTTTGACAGCAAGTTTTCTATCTTAGTGATATTATCAGACGACGCCTACACGAACACTGACTGGGGTAAAAGTCTCGAACTCCATAAGCCGTAATCTCGAATAGGATTCTAAGTTGCTCGCTGTCTGCGCCCGATAAGTTGGTGCGTAGGGGTGATTACTTTAGCAGGGTCGCGGTAGTGTTTATGGATAAAGAATAAGTACCTTTATCCCTACTTATTACTGTTATAACTGCGAAAGTAACTCTAACCATCTGTCAGTCTGTTACCTCTTCGGGTTTAAACCACTGACTTAATTTAAGTGAAATTTGGTATGGAAGATAGTTTGAGCTCGGGTAAGGGCATAGGGTAGATTTTATCAGTTATCATCATTTCACGCAGACGAAATCACAGACAGAGTAGTTTCTAAACGTTGCGCGTCCGCTTTCTTTCGTATAAAGTAGAAATAATTAAATGTTAACATTACTATGTTTGCCGTTTCACTATCTAAAGATTATCAGGAGAAGAGATTGCTGGTTAGCCTTAGCTTATTTATTGGTGTCTATAAAATAGATGTGCTGGTATAGACTGTAAAATAAAGCAATATTGAACATTCAATTAAAAATTTATTAAATAATAATTTAAGCGCAAACTGGATATGGTTTCGTACGAGTTATATAATCGTTTGCCAGTTCCACAGAGAGCAACATATCATCATCGCTTGGTCTGTTGCACTCCGTCTGCTCATGCGCAATACATAAAGGTTTCTCTCCATCGAACACGTATTTATAGTACTCGTCACACACGCCAAGTTTCTTCACATCATGGAGTAGTTCCAGCAGACACGCGCATTGCCAAGGATTCGAAGCTAGTTCGAGATTGATCAATCTGGATCCATCGCTAGTCAGTTTTGATACAAAATCCTTTGGCAGATATGCAAGTCGGTTAGCGGACAAATCCAATGTTTTAACTTTGCTTCCAAATGATGTTGGTGATACATATCCGATTGCATTATCATTCAAATAAATGGTCTCTAATGACTGAATTTGGAACATCCCTTCAGGAATATATGATATTTTATTAGAAGCTAAATTGATAGTTTTTAAATTGACCAAAGGTTTGAAAACATCAGCATCGATATGACGTATAACATTGTTATCTAAGTTTAGCTCTTCTAGTTGTTGCATGGATGAGAATGTTTCCAAATTAAGTAGTAAAGATATTCTATTGTTACTAAGTGATAGTTTCTTCATGCTTTCAAAAAGACCCTGTTGTCCAAAAACAGGTACTGTGCTAAGTCTGTTGAACGACAAATCTAATTCATACAATCCCGAGACTTTTTTGAACACGCTTGGATTTACAAATTGTAGATTGTTGTTGCTTAAAACGATGGTTTTAACTTTAGGAAGACCGCTGAAGACGTAGTTCAGGTGATGTATATTGCAATGGGAGAGGTAGAGGCTGGTGGCCTTAAGGTCCCAACTGTGGGTCTTCATGGAGCGTGCCTTGAGGGCACGGGAGCTGAGGACGTCGGTGCTCTTGCATTTCTCCCATGTGATCTCGTCGGCGAGTGCTGGTAGAAGTACAGCTGCTAAAAGCAGCGTTGCGAATGCTAAACCTGCAACACAGAGAAGAGAAAAATTCAAAACTTTCCTGAGCCAGTCTGTATCTGTGAGCAAGTTGCCTACATAATTTTACTTGTTTCTTGCTCAGTGTATTAACAGACCATGATGTGAAGTAACGATTGGGTACAGATGTATAAAATAGTGAGCATTGATATTTTACACTAATTATCTGCTTTATTCCTTTTAAATATATACGCTAGCTGTTGTTATGTTTCAAATCGGTGCCAAGATTTTCTAAAAATATTTGGGACACTTTTTCTTCATCAAAACACTCTTGGACACTTGCGCGAAATCTTGTGTTGAAGAAAATTCAAAATCACATTTTTTACTTACCTGTTTTTTTCATGACACCCATAATCGCCCAAGCACAGACACTAACTGTCTAGATAGATTCGCGTTTGCCCCTGACACTTGCAAAAACATTCCTAATTTTAGCAAAAACATCAGGTCAATGTTAACGATAAGAGGTTATCATTATAATGCACTCATTGGATAATACCTATTAATAGCTGTAAGCTTATTTGCTACTCCATTGTGTACTACTGATAACACTTGTTTTGGCTTTTTGATAATAAGATAATCGTCAGCTATTCGTGTTAAAGTTGCGAGATTGTTAGTCGAAGTCTTCTTTTTACATGTTGGTGGAATACAATACAAGCGTAGGTATGGCTCGGGTAATGGTGAGCGAAAACTTTTATTATGGATAGTTGCACACTTTTAACGTGGGCGTTTAAGAGAGGCCATAGCTATAAATATATCCCGGCCTTTCCCACATTGACCTAATGCTAAACCTAAGTACAAAAACCAAAAACAAAAAAAATCGTGGATAAATTTTAATCACAGCAAAAGAAGCATCATTAATTCCTTCTTAAAAATTATAATAAAACAGGCTAAGTCGCAGGATTATGAAAATGTAGTAATTTGTTTCTGAACTTTCCGGGACTCCGTTTTACCACCACGAAGCAATTTGGACCTTCTCCTCAATTCATAAAGTTCCTTATTCATTGCTAGAAAGGAATTTCTACCATGAAAATAAATGATAAGTGAAAATAGACCTTAAACTAGTGGAAATACGTTTGTGAGTCGGGTGTGGTTTAGTTTGGTTCGAGACCGATAGGTAATCTTCTTATAGGAAGTTCAACATGGTAGGGTCCTGTCAGGGGCCACGAGTAAGGCTCGTTTTATAGAACACTAAAGAAAACAGGAAGCATATTGGCATATTAATATGACGTCTTCTTCTATATTAGTGCGACAATGACAGTTGTGTTTCGTTCGCTCCGGAGCGTTTAAAACAAGTTTATATTAAAAGTAAAAACAAAAAATTCTAAAACAACTTTAATTTGCTACCCGTCTTAATATTAAAGTACAACTTATTTCAAATCCTTAATGTTGAATTACCTACTAAATGCCCATGATAAGTACAATTTCTAGTGATATTTAGTATGCTATATTTCTACCACCCAGTTTCTCCCCAAAACTCATCCGACATCCGATATCGGATCGGTCAATAGAAAACGCTCTTACACATACCTTTACAGTCACCCAGTAGGTAAGTACTGTAAGACAACTTTGTCCACATAGTTTCGGTTTACAAGAAGACAAGTGGTCCCCTGAATGTTTAGGACAGGACTTCTCCTTTCCTGTAGAGGATAGCGAAGGAATGTTGCGTTCAGGTTACTTAATACTTAAGTCAGCTTAAGGAAACTTGACACACATACATGGAGGCTGGTTCTGATTTCATATTTGGTTGCATGTCAATCAATCAAAAATATACTTTATTCATGTAGAGGCCTAGCAACAAGTTCTTATGAATCGTAATTAATCTTAATCTAATTATCAGAGCAATTTATTGATGTTAATATTATTCCGTAATAAAATTGGATTATTATACATAAAATTGGATTATTATACATAATATATTATCAAATTTAACAGTAAGAATTTCACAAAAGGATCGTCAAACATTAAAAAGATTGTATAAAAAAATACTAGTCTAGAATTTCTAGAATAAAATCTAAATGTCAAAAAAAAAACACATAAGTAACAAAAGAAGTAGATAGTATTACATCGGAATATCCATTTCCTCATCAATAATCAAATTTACCTAATAAATAAATAATCATTTCGAATAACAATTAATCCCACGTTGTAATATCATTCATGTAGTCTTGTGTGGTATAATAAGCTTTAGAAATAAGTTTACGCTTTACATAATTCTTAAATTTATTAATAGATAATTCAGTAATATGGTTTGGAAGTTTATTATAAAATCTTACACAATTACCCATGAATGATTTTTTAATTTTATGGAGCCGAGTGAAGGGCACTGCGAGCTTATGTTTATTTCTAGTATTCATATTATGAATTTCACAATTTTTCCTAAAATTTACAATATTTTTATGTACAGTCAGCTTCAAAGTTATGTGACCCCCCCCCCCCCCCAAGAATAAGGCATTTCTACGGTTCCTGGTTCAAATCTCATAAAGACCATACTTTTTATTTTATTAACTGAATTGCATAATTTAAACAAACATTTAAAAATTTTGTATGACAACTATACAAAAAAAAGATGACGATAAAGGTAAGTATTAGAAAGAAATTTAAAAAATCCTTCCTGCCAGTCATACCTAGAACAATAATTTCGTCAGAAAAGCAAACGGCCGTGTGGCTTAACGGTTAGCAGCATTGACTATGAATCGTAAGGTTAGTAGTTCGAACCTTGGCCTGGGGAATTTTGATGTTTATTTTTTATTTGATGTTTTATTTTTTTTTATGCATAATTATGTTATATTATAACATAATTAAAAAAATATATGTCTTATTATATGTAAATAAAAAATCTATAGATGATGATCATTTTTTATTCATTTATAAAAATATTGTTTACAAAATCAATAGTGCGGGTATCACGCGGGTATAGATCGCTACATCCACGAAGACGCGCAGATTTGTCAAATTTAACCGTTAATAACATGATAATAGGAACCAAGGCGCATGTCTTCGTCAATGGCATGATCTACAATAGTAAATTGGTTTCCTGTGAATTAGAATTTTGAGATAGTTTTATTTTATTAATATGATCTGGCCAGCTAGCAGATGATTACACCACAAAAAACAAGCTTGAAATAACAGTGTAAGTGTTATTGTTATACTGTATATCTTATACAATACATATGTAGATAAGCCAACATCTGAAGGGGTTTTAAAGCAATTTGAATTATGTAAAATTAAGAAGTAAATAAATACCTTCAGCTTTTTAATCTTCAAAGTAACAATGTCTCAGCATTTTTTTTGGTGTGTTAAATAAGTAACGTGGTGGTTTACCAAAGTAATTTTGTTTATAATGTATTGATTGTCAGTTGGCACGTTGGTCGTTTACTTTCTAAAGGTGCGACCACACACATTTTTGATCGCATGCAAAAGTATGGAAAAGACATGACGCGAACGGCACGCGTATATTGATTTTCATACATCTGAATTTCCGGACCGTCACCGTTTTTACACTCTAAAAAAAATTTGGTTGGCCCTATCAATATTTTGATAGTCGTAATCAAGCATCTTGATTCCATACGAGCCTAACAAGGACTTCGACATTTCAAATAAGGTAATTCTGATTGATCTTACTATTGCTATGTAACTGAGCCAACTAAGATCTTGTTCAATATATACATGAAAAAGAATTATGCTAACTAATTGACCCTAGCCAGATCAACTAAGCTTGATATTTATTGAATCAACCTACGTTACATAATTATGTCAACAAGTTAAAATTAGATGCAAGGTATACAATTGTTAGGATTAATCAATACCTACTTTATTAGTTCAATCACAGATACACTTATTGTTTTAAGTAATCAGCTTTCTTTGATTTATATAAGATCGTAATTGTTGTAATCAACTTAACGTCAACTAAGAAGAAACTGCTCTTAGTTGGTCTTCATTTTTTAGAGTGTAGGGTTCCGTATTTAAGCAATGTGTGGTTGCACCTTAAATACCAATGTCATGTTTTCTTACACCTATGTAAATATGTGTTGAGTCTTGCAAAAAACGCATAATAATTATTATATATAAACAAATCCGATAACTTCAGTACAGTATAAAAAAAATACTTTCAGTTACAATATTGTTGACAAAAGGAAAACTTGTAGACGTAAATTAGAATCAATTTTAGATTGGACCATATTATATGACAATATACCACAACGTTACTTTTCTTTCTGATTGAAATAATCTAAACGAACTTTGACGTTACAGCGAGAAACCACATGTTATCAAAGATAACAATATTCATCTCCTGTAACCGTCGGCACTTTAAAACAATTATAATACAAGGGCTTTCTCCACTAAATGGGCCGGATTCGATACAGTTCCCTGTTTAGTTAATTTTAAATTGCCGATAAATTAAAATATGTATTTTATAAAAAAAATACTGTTTGCAACCGTAGTTGCTAAATTATATTACTGTCTAAAATGTGACGATACGATTGTGCTTATGTCATTTTAAATTACAGGGAACTGTTTTTGAAACCGTGGGTCTCTTTTTTTTGTTTAGAAGACTATTATCGAGGCCAGTTAGTTAGGGAAAAAATAATGAGTTAATATTTGAACAATCTGACTCATCCATAAAGTTAACTGTAGGTATTTAAAAAAAATGTGATTACTTTCTAATAAGTTTAGTTATTTTAATTTATTTGAATACTTACATAGAGTTACCACGTCATTAAAGTCGAAATATGTCGACCTATTTTCGACCTTATATAATTTCAACATGTCTTATTAATTTGCTTTAACTTATTTACACAATTATTTCGCCAATAGTGGAGAAAGACCCAGAACACAAATGGAAACACAGTAGGTATATTTTTTTCATTAATCAATAGCGAAGAGGGTATCCATCACTTTCTTCGACTTGTTTGAGTCGGCTTTTCATGCTCGCCACCATGTTTGAACAAGTGTTCGAGTTCCTCAACAATTCCCAGGTCCTGTGAACTTCGTCGTCTAGGTTTTTTTTGGATCTGACTTGGGTAGGGTCCCAGTTAAGCACCATTTGACCCCACAAGTTCTCAATTGGGTTCAGGTCAGGACTTTTAGAAGGCCAATCGAAGACTGTAATGTCCGCCTGAGAAGACAACCAGTCTTGAACTATACGCGAACGATGCACGGCACTATTGTCTTGCACTAAATAAATTTGGCCCTCAGGGTAGGCGACGCGAACTGATGGCATCATTACGTCACGCAATACCTCAAGGTATCGCTCACCGTTCATTCGTCCTCCTACTTCTACAAGCTCACCAGGGCCCATGGAAGACATCCATCCGTAATGCGCTGAAAATAATTTTTGTGATAAATATCATTTACTTATACCTATAAATATCTATCATACCCATAACATAAAAAAGTATATATTTTACCTAACGTTATCCTTCCGCTTGTTCTAAGGTCTAGCACATTTTTGGGGTTAAATCTCTCCCCGCTTCTCCGCCACAATATTTTTCGGCCATCTTTGTCGGACTTAAAACATTTTTCGTCCGTAAAAATTACAATTTCATTCTCCCAATCGAAATTTTCGTATTTTTGTGCGAACCCTACACGTTCGTTTCGATGAGCTTCTGTTAACTTTATCTTTTTGGCTGGTTTAAAATGGTGTATGTTAGCAGCATGAAGGTGTCTTCTAACCGTGCTAAGTGACACTTCAAAAGTTTCCGCAGTGGAGCGAGTGCTGGTAAACGGAGCATCAGTATGAATTTGCACTATATTACGATGCCGCTCAGATTGTTCAGTGTAAGCCGAAGGACGAGGGCCTGGTTTCTCACATTCCACGTCTCCCTGTTTTTGGTAACGTCTTACCCACCTACGAACCGTGTCTCTCTGCAAATAAAAATACGTATAAAACAATCTATAGTATGTTTCTAATGCTGTGTAAGAGGAGAACGTTTCATTATAAAAAAAATATGAGAGAAATATTTAGTGTATATATTTTATACCGTTTTGATTGAAATTTGTTGAGTCTATCTTGCATATATTGTAACTATACAATTTTACAAGTTTGTTGTTTACATGTTTAAAATAACTGCATGTAAAACCGTCCTAAATATGCAATAAAACATCACATGGACCCCTTTTAAATTTTATAGGTATTAATATATCTTATGTAACAGAAAAATACACTGCGAAGATTTTAACTATAATGTTGCGGTTCATAAGATACAGAAGATGGGACAATTCTTTAAAATAAAGTTAAAACACAATTAAATAGTAAACCGAATTTTTAGCTACGACTAACTTACTTTCACAAAAAATACTCCCGATGTGTTTTATTTGTTTGGGATTTCTCTAAACAGCCCCAATTCAAAAAACTCTTTTTATTATATACCCACACACAATATATCTGTTGGTTTATCTTATTAGGTAATACAATATGCTACATTCAAACAGAAAAAAAATCATTAGTCACAATAGTTACTTACCGTAATATTCAACTTTCGTGCTATTTCCTTGATACTTTTGTTATCTTCCCAGAGATTTACGATTTTGGCTTTAAGAAAAACTGTTAATCGCACCATATTGTTGTTCGAAATTAGAATCGGGCGTGGGCTATTAAATTAATTGATTAAGAATTCAAAGACAAAGGTCACTAAATGTAATTGCTTTGACACACGGTAGGAATCACTTGGATCGTAAATTATTACTTGCCCTCAAATTGTATTTTTCTACACGAAATCACAAAACTGAATTACTCCAGATCTTCAACCTTAAATATAATTACTTAAATTCGTTGTTAGTCGCCTTCGAAAATAATATGAGGGCAGGAAAATATTGATAAACCAAGACAATACTATATTGTAACACAAGCTTGCTAAACAGGGACGCATATATAATAATAGTTGGAATCATTTGCGTCTACGGCGCCGCCTGCTACTGGTTCAAATTTTCACATCCTTAAGCAAGCGCTCCCGTAGCCCAGTGGAATGAGGGCCGGTCTAAAGTATGGCGCGTGGCGTAGTAAGGCCAGACATATCGCTGAGGTCCAAGGATCGATTCCCACTAGCGGACGTTGAATAGCATCGGAGAAATACAATTTTTGTAAGAATCGATTGGAATACTGAGTCTCGGCCTGCCGAGCGGCGAGTTAAAGTTTTCGATTCAGGGGGGTCACATATCTCTGCAGCTGACTGTACATACAGAATATTCTCATAAATGTATTGACAGTGCACTGTCATTATGTCAATTTCCTTAAATTTATCTCTTAGTGAGTCTCTATGGTTCATTTTGTATATTGCTCGAATAGCCCTCTTCTGCAGAACAAAAATGGTATTTATCTCTGAAGCACCGCCCCACAGTAAAATACCATGTTTTGATACGACCTTGATGATCTCTCACACTGATTGGTGCATGCAATATGAAGTGGCATTCGTGCGTGCGATACAAGCCAACCACCAAGACGACCGTCAATCTCGTATCAAAATATAGCCGTAACAAGTAATTAAAACTGAATCGGGCTCCAACTATACTCATGGACAAATTTAGAGGGACGCTAAAAAAAAGGTTTTATTTCTGGCCAGCACCCAAAGTAATTTCAAAATTAGTACGTAATTAAACCTCTTTTTTGCGTTCCTCTAAATTTGTCAATGAGTGTAGTTACACGTTTCTACTTATTCAGCTAAAAAGACATCAAAGCGCTGTATAATATACATAAGTATTACGAACAAGTACATAAATTTAAATATTTCTCGAATATGTCTCGACTCTCTGTTTCCGCTTGTGTTTGTAAAAACTTGAAGTTGTAGCCATGTTTTCGCCGAGCGGCTGGAGGTCTCCGTTTTTCTCTTCTTCAGCCAGACAACACGGAAGTCGATAATTTATTCCAGTTGTTATGTTGTTGCGGGGAGACAGCGCTGGCGTTATGTACGGGCAACGTCTTGCCCTATGGGGGCTAGAAGAGACTTTGAGAGTTTTCCTATAACCATTTAAAATTTATTAGTGCTACATACGTCATTACACGCATTCCTTGTCATGTGTCCTCGAATCGTAAAAAAACCACCAAAGGTTTTTGCGGATTGGGAGATTAATCAAAATCTATTGGAAGGTAAGTACCTAAATACAAAAACATCCATAAACCAGAAACATACAACCGTTTACCACACAAAAAATATTAATAAAATATTTGCATACCAGAATTTGAACTCGGAATCTCAGCTACGTCGCGCACGTCAGCACGATGTTGCCTTTCCACTAGCGTTGGATATGAGAATCAATCAGTACTATCAGTAGCCTTGCTTGTTATTCAACGGAGCGTAGAAGAGATGTAGATTATAACTAATGGTTAATTCCAACACTTCTCGTATCTCCACTCATCTCCGCCTCAGAGAAGAAGACTAAAAAACCCTTGAAAGGCATTTGTTTCAAACAGAAATTTTCCGACTAATATTTTTTTTTTTTAAGAAACAAACAGTATTTTATAGTTATATATAACACTGGATATTTCCATAAGGCTAGACTTACAGTTTACTTAATGAATGAAATATGATTGATGGTAAGATTTTGCGTCACTTCCATTGAATTTGATTCCGTTTACATGTAGGAGGCGTAGATCGTTGCGTGCCAGATTTACGAGTGCGGACGCCCCGCCCGGCACTGCATACTAGTAATTGTATCTATTCTGCAAGTACCTACGATGCGCTAATCCCTTGCAGAAGTAATTGAATTGAATGAGTATAAACAGGAGAATTCAAATATTTAAGGATCAGCGCTATTATCGTAATAAAGTATACTATGTTCCAGGTAGTAATAAACATCAGGCACGTATTTTAAAGACCAGATTGTTAAATGAAAATGTTTTCATGGATTTTTGTGGACGAATACCAGCCAGCCATGCCTTTCTTCCTTACTATGGTTTGATAAAAAAATTGAGTGATTAGGTAGTATAATACTTAGGAAACATAAAATAATTAAATAAGATATAACTCGAAACTAAGCTACCTACCAAATAAACTACCGCCCAACTATATCATCGTCGTCAATCGTCTGAGCTAAGTGCAAGCAAATTGCTCTGTCAACTCGACTGTCACTTGTCTCCAGTGCACGCCCAACATGAATGCCTAAAAAGCTTCCAATAGAGTCGTTAAGCGCCGTCGATTATAATAATCTGCCCAATCACCCTCTCCCTCCTAAACAAAAGATGGCTGCCCCGTCCGATAAGGCTCACAATGACGCCACAGATAATTACAAGGAAAGAAGTGACACGCTTGTCGATGAGTGAGTCAGCTGGTTTGTGGACACAGAGCTGGGAAGCTTGAGTAGCAAAGGAAACTAGGTTTAGCTTCATATGGAATCATGGATGGATAAATGAGCAGCAACCCCGTTCCACCTATGACTTAGTTAAGGTACCTAATCGATGAGAGCTGTAGTGGTTGAGCGAGTGCTTCACTACGTTGGACCTTGAAATCGGGGACCGGTGGGTGTATTGTGCAAATCAGAAATCATTAATTGCCAGGAAAAAAAGCCCCATAGATACATAATACATGCCTTACAGAATACATACTTTAAATGTAATCTTACCACCTAAAAATAACGTTGGCGACACAACAGTTTTTTGCTGCATCAGATGTTCTGGTGTAGGATTCGGCAGATTCCCACGGAACCGCCGAAATACCCTTTGGCAAGAAATCCGCGGTCGCAATGGTTTCCAGCAGTGACCGCGGCACGCGCACCACAAAAGAGGTAATAAAAAGCACGTAATCGTGTTAAGATGTGTGCCAGGCGCGGCGCGGGCGACGCCGCTGTGTCGCGACAAGCACTAATGACGCGAGTCTGTCGCGTGAGGCGACTAACGACTACAAAGGATCCGTCACTTTTAACACGACGCGCTCTTACACTCGATGATATTTGGGTTCTGGCACTGCCAACAGAAGATAGATGAAACGACAAACTTATTTACCAACGGAAAAATTACTTCATCACTATTATTGGAGAATTACCTACATTGTTAGCACTGTAAATTAATATTGTCAATGGCGTTTGACACGTTGTCAAAAGTTTGCTATTGTTTATCTAATAAGGGAGGTAATCATTGTTATCATATCAGCTGAAACACTAACACTGCTAGAACCTTTAATGGTTTATTCCCCAAGGATCTACATAACAACCGAACGTGTAGTCGTCAGCCCAAAGGGTGTCATAAAATCAGTCTCTAAATTAATTTTAATTTTGTATTAAGCAGAATCTGCAAACGATACTACAAAAACTTACGAGTAGAAATAAATGAAAAGTGGAAAAATACATTGTCTCGGGTTATCGCTCTGCCAACTGAGCTACCGAGACTTCGCTCGATGACAGTGAATATTTCCACCATATCACTTATATGGCGGAGTTCTCAATTTTAAAAATGTCTCTGGGAGATTGAAGAAGAAAGGAAATAAATCGAAAAAGAACCAAGGCCGCCAAACAGATGCCAGACACAGAAAGACTGCCGTATTCGAACTTTAAGATATTCACAAGAGACGACATGTACTAGATCCATTCTAGATACGTTATAGTTTAGATATCAACTAGTTCCCTTTTGCAGCGCAATTCGGGCAACCAATGTCACTTTTACGTTAGGTAGAGTAAGATATTTATTAGAGTCTGGCTACTGAAATATTACACAAATGTTTGGCGGGAAATTCAAAAAATCTTTGGCTGGTCACCCTTTGTGTAGTAGGAATTATAGTTTTAATACTAGAAAATATTTTTCATTTTCTGTGCACACGTAAGGTACCTAAGGATATAAGTTAAATATACGTTGTCATGCACTCAAAGTCAGCTCATATAATTTCTACCACTATGTAAAGTACAGTCAACGATAAACACATGTTAACACTTTCTCACCATATACCATTGTAACAAGGCAAAAAATGAAATGTAGTGTAAATAAGACCTAGCTCGATAATACAGTAATATTAATCCATCACGAAAAAAAATACATAAGTATTGCCAAATGAGTCGCTTATCTTCAAACTTGGGTAAATCCATCTGTCAGATTATGCGATTTTGGTATTAAGAAAAGGTAATAGGGTAGATATTTGCTGAGAGGGTCGAATGGATTTACCCGGGTTTGAAGTTAAGCGACACAAATATGCTAAATGCTAAGTATCAAAATATTTATAGAGCACCAACCTCCTAATTTGTTTACATTTGCTTAGGAGTTGTAAACATTGCAGTTTTTCGTTATACAACGCTACACGTCGACTTCGCACATTGTCGTAATTATTTACGAACTTAAATAATAGTTTGCGAACCTCACTCAGTATAGACATCATATTATTATATATAAAATTGAAAAACCAGAACGGGATAAAAAACATGGGAAGAAGCGAGATGGCGCCTTACAAATTTCTAAAAAAGTTTTTGACACGTTTCTCAAATACGACGCACGTATGATAAGAAAAAAATATTCCAATCTATTATCTAAATATGAGAATAGAACCAGAGCATAAAAACGATTGCTTTAGATGCGTATTTAATTTACAGTAAGCAAAAGAAATTTTCATAACAATCATTATTTTACGACGTTCGGCCATTTCTCGGCAACTCTCAGTTGGTTTCG
Source organism: Cydia splendana (assembly GCF_910591565.1). Taxonomy (NCBI): domain Eukaryota; kingdom Metazoa; phylum Arthropoda; class Insecta; order Lepidoptera; family Tortricidae; genus Cydia; species Cydia splendana. Next base: position 19,330,143 of record NC_085974.1, read on the forward strand.
TTTCGATGGTGCAACAGACTAGACTAAATTATTCGTAAGTTAAAGTAACCTAAATTATGTTTGTCATGTTGGTATACAGTTATTTCGGCGTTTTTTACACGAAGTAAAATAAAAAGTGCTGTCAACCTCAACCTTACTCTATAGCCCATACGAGTGACTAATGTCATATATGTTCAATCCCCTCAACGGAAATTTCTGCAAAAAACGTGTGCGTGCTGGGACCCCATAATTAATTTCAAAGCTAAATAGTACAAAGCATAATCATTAAGAAAAACTACAAACGGATATAAAAAAACTACAAAAGCCAAAAAAAATGAGTTACACATGATTATGTATTCCTATCATTCTTATTCCATCGGTTTCTGTGTTATATATTATAAATATAAATGGTTTGTTAACCCAAAACTTTGGAGTATACTCCATTGCAACATATGGAAGTGACCCATCTTCTGGATCTTCCAACTCTTCTGACATATCCGGATCGGCAAATGTTACAAATGGCACAGATTCTTTTGTAGACGTAGATCCATGCACAGACCCATGTACAAATTTTGTTGTAGATGTCGACCCATGCCCAGATTCCGTTGTAGACGTAGATCCAACTTCAGTTGTGGCTTCAGTCGTATTAGTCGTCACAGTCTCAGACGTAGAATTAGTCACATGCCCAGCTTCAGTTTTGGTCTCAGTCACATGTCCAGCTTCAGTTGTACAATTATGCCTAGCTTCAGTTGTAGACATGGATCCAGATTCAGTCGCTGTTTTCTCAGTCACATGCTCAGTAGTAGATGCAGACCCATGCCCAGCTTCAGTCGTAGACATGGATCCAGACTCAGTCGCATGGTCTGTTGCTTTTTCTGTTACAGATTCAGACTCCGATGCTGTTTCCCTTTTGTGACGTCGTTTAATAATAATTTTATTTAATACATGTGCTTTCATACTAACACTTATTTCATTGCTACCAGTCGTAACGATATTGTCAAACCTAAATCTCCTAGGCAAATAACCAAACTTCTGAAAGGTTTGAATGAGACTTTGATAATTAGACTCTACTGAAAATAATGGCAATTGTAAATCAGTGTAATCTTGATCATCAATTAGTGAAATAAACAATCTAGTCTGGATTGTAGAAATAGATACTTCAGATGTTATTAAATCATTCAACGTTTCAATAACCGAATATTTGGGCATAATTATAATCAATCTGTGGCGATCATTCTGATATTTAATTTCTGCAACTTCATTGCCCTTTATCTTTGAACGTGCCAGTATCACGTTTGCCTTTAAATATGTAACATTTTCACTAGTTACACCGTTTTCATCATAATATGGTAAGTGGTCAATTTCACCATAATTAAAATCAAATATTCCCTTAAACTCATCATTCGAAATCAAAATACACTTATATTTTTCAATTTCACTTTCAAAGTCTGGATACTTGCCGCCAGTTTCATTCTTCTTCAATATTTCCATTTTTCTATACCTCTTGATCCAATTCATATATTCTGGTTTGACGTCTTCATGTATAAATATCATACTGCTTTCAGTTTTAACACGACGGTTCTTCCATTTCAACTGCAATGTAGCATGTTCCAAGGGCCCGAGCAAGTTTAACGCGTCAGTCGGTGATATAACAGCACTAGTATAGTTTTGGCCAATATATACGTCTTTGATTAATTCCCACAAAACTGGATCATATTTATCCAATTTTGAGTTTACACCGAGCATAAATAATATTATTAATGTGAAATACATTGTTAGAATGATATTGGTTATCGATGTTTTTCAGCTTATATAGGGAAAAGGTCAACACCAAAGGTCGGATGCACATAGATAAGACGTCCGATCGGTATGGCAGATCGGAGCATCATGGAACCGGATAATAATTATTGTAAATTCAAATCGTCTCATGTTAGAGATAGTATCAAATTGGCAAAAGAAAAAATGAGAAAAATAATCCAAAAATAAAAATCCAAAATAATAGCAATGGCACGACATCAGAATCATTCAAATCGTCTCATGTTAGAGATAGTATCAAATTGGCAAAAGAAAAAAATGAGAAAAATAATCCAAAAATAAAATCCAAAATAATAGCAATGACACGACATCAGAATCACATTTTTGTCATTTTCTTTTCGTACATCTATTTAGTTATTTTTGTTTTCCCATATAACTATACGATTATTGTCATAACAAAAAACATAGATCCAGTTGAAGTTAAATTTTATGTTTTGTTAATCGTTTTAAATATTCTCATTACTACTAGTCACCTTAAAATTGTATTAGAAATGACAATAAAATGATAGCAAATATGAAATTGTTGATAATTTTAATAGTACCTCACTTGTGTAGGTACTATTTTTTTTCGAAATGCTCTTCAACTTTAAGTACGATGATGATTTCCGAGAGTGGTTATATGCATACATTCACACATATGGGTTTTGGGTACGTGAGTGTTTTATATTAGCCAAAAAATAGGTACAAGTAAATACTAGAAAAACATAAGCTATTCTAACATTTCTAAGCACATTTGGATCTTATTATCTATTTTAATTTATAGTTTGCTAACTATTTAACAATAAAAAACTTATAAATACACGGTCATTTTTGCAACCAAAACCCCGGGGTACGGTTAACTATTGTTTCTTTGAATCGCTCCCGCTATTCGCTCCCGCTGTCCGCCCCCGCCCCGCCCCATCCTCGGCCAAGACCGTTGATTAAAGAGTTTCAATTAAAATTGCCGAGCATTGCCGGAATAATGGGAGTCATTTGTTTCTCATCGAGCGCCGAATGCTCTGACGGCGCGCTGGAGTATTCAGTCGGAATTTTACAGCTGTGACATTCGTGGCTCGTAATTTCATTTTTTTAATGAGGAATGCAACTAGGTACCTATTATTAAATTGGATATTGCTACACAAATCACAACATGTAGGACGCTATTGTGGGACAAGGAGACGCATTCTGATTGTAATAATAACATGTTATGAATTTGATCTGGATTTATTATGGATATGATCGGACAGCGTCAAAAGTGACGTTTCTGCTTAGAGTAAAGTATGCTGCTAATGACAGAAAAAATAGACACAATTACTGTGTAATCTACCTTACCTAAATAAAAATTGTTTATTCTATAAATTCAGAACAAAGCAAGATGTATACATAATGCAATAAAACTGTAATTTTGCTAAGTTTATCTTACTTTCTTACTCTAGCATAAAGCTTCCTCCTTTTCTTACAGGCCTGCAAGCACTGTGAGTAGGTTTAAGAGCCTTACCGCATACTTACCTACTCCTAAACTCGCGTTCACAATCCCTCGGAGGCTTAGCGTATGTGCACAGCCTTATATTTGACTTGCTAACTCTCGAGCTAAGACGCTGTTTTACGATTAGACTTTAGGTCTGGGGAGTAGGGTGCACAATTGCATGTTGTGATGCTTGACAAAATTTGTTTGGTGTGAGTTAGCTTTGGCTTAGTTCGCGGCTGTGATTGTCAATGTTAAAGTCTTATCCAAATATCATACTCGTAATACTTAATATGACCCGCCGTTAACCTTTTGGCTGTGTTTGATAAAGATTCTGAACTAATTTGTCAATTATTACACTGAGATACCAATTGTGTAAATCACTGTACGTACATACTTATTGTAAGTAGAAGTTTTGCCACTACAATAATTTCATAATGACTGCACACACAAACATACATAGAGAGCTAAAATCATAACCGTTTCTTTAAGCTTTAGGTGAAAATTCCCCCAGCAATGCGCCTGGCCCGGTTTCTTTTGTTGTTGGTTGCGTAAAGCGTTGCTTTCATCCCTGAAATGCAGCCGCAATTAAAAGGAAACAAGTGTAGGCTGAAAACCTTGATTGTTTTAATTTTTAGGTTAAAAGTTTGCCGGTTAAGTGAGCACCAGGTCTAGTGAAACACTATTTATAAAAATAAGGAGAAATTAAATGGAATTGGGACAGCTACTTTTTTGTATAAAACAGCAGTATAAAATCAGCATTAAAAAAAGTGTTTTAATAATTAAAATGGACAGTACAGGACATTTAGAGCAATAATTGAAAAAAAAAGTATGGCGTATTCTTTAAATAAGTAATTAAATTATTCACCGTCTTGGCTGTTATTAATTGTAAAATAAACTAGACTATAAAAAATGAACTTTTTACAGCTCACCAACATGGATGTGACACTTTTGGATTTGCAAGCGTCCCTAGGTTACGTAATTGCTTACTATCGAATGCATGTTTGTCATCGATTGGCTTCAAAATCTATTATATTGTAAAAAAAATATGTTTATTCCAACAAAGGTACAATATTAAGCAACTCATTATGAATAATTTTATGAAAATTACTCACGGATCTTACCTAAGTAAGACTGGTCCCTGCCATCGCTATGCCATTAAGGAACCCCTATTAAATACTCATACAGCACATCCCTGAGTCCCTGACACGTGTGCGTACATAATAAATAACCTACTAATTGAGAAAAGAACAGCCTTGATGGGAGAAAGTTAATATAGCGGAGATAAAGTGTATGGGAGGGGAAAAGAAATGGTGCATCATGGTAAAGAAAAGCAATGACAAAGTGTAACACGGCTGTTTTGAAAGGGGGTAAAAAATAAATAAATGATAAGCTCCGGCTTGTCAAAATGGAAACAGCCATGTTAACAAAATGAAATTAAATCAAAATTAAATTAAATAAACTAAATGGAAACCTTGCTGTAGGAAAGCTAGGAGGAGAAACAATTAAACAAAATTTACAACTAATTAACTTTATTAACCTAATCAGTTACTGTAAAAGCTCAGTGGTAAAGTTGGGTCGCTTCACAGGTTCAAGTTATGAGGGTTTACACTAATTAATTAAATACTAAAAACTAAATTTCGCAATACCTAAGTTTTATGTACCAGAACTTTCAAAACTTTAAACTGAATTTTATTAAACCATTTTAAATTTGTAGTTGTGCGCTGATTCCACTCAAAAGTTAAGCAACGGACCGACCTCAAAGCTGCTGCTGGAACCGGAGCAGCGGGGAGCGATCTCGTCTTTCCCCAGGCAGCTGGCTGCTAACCTGGTTGGAGCCGGCCGCTGCAGATGGCGTGGTACAGATCCCACAGCCTCATTTTACAACTTCTAAACATCTTAAAACATCTTCGAATTAATTTCAAAAGAAATCGAAAGCTCCCGGCTCCTGTAAACCGAGAAATGGATACATTAGCCGCTAAAGAAGAAATGAAACAATTGGAAATTTAGCTCACCGCACTGGAAGCTGTTAGGACTTCTGGCGGAGCACTCCCAACCCTCGAGCAGGAGACAACTCTGTAAAGAACCAAAAACCTGGTTAAGAACAAACCCACAACGTTTCGCGCCATTGTGGAATTTATCTCAACTAAATTCCATTTATACTTACTCAGTGGAACACACCGAAGGACTCGAACTGCTTCCACCATTTTGACCACCATGTCGAATGTGTGGCCTTACCACAAATAGGGCTCATGCGAGCGTGCGTCCCCGGAGGGGTCCACACATCAAATGTGCATGTCATCTCAGAATGACCTTCTCATATGTTGAGTACAAAAGGCCAAAACAAAGGTAGGGTGCCAATCCCCTGAAGACAGAAATCGTTCGATAATTCTGACTGATTTATCACTCTGAGCCTAAGAAATATATTTTTAGCATTAAATCTAATAACGTTTCATTCCAGAACCCCTTTAGGATTCTGTAATTTCTTTGTTTTGTTTTACATCAAAATTATCTTTTACCAAAAAAAATCATACCTAAATCATACAAAGTTTTCCTTGAGTGACAACATAAATATCTCAAGTTTCAATTATTTTTATTTATATGACAACCCCGACAACAGATAAGCACCCACAGTACTTACCTTACGATACCAGATATACGTACCTTATAAAATGTGGCTGTATATATATCCAAATAAAGATAAGGATATAAGATACGGTTTTTAAGTTAAAGTCAAATTACCTAACAAATCTATTTTATTAAGATTCTTTAAGTAAATAATATAAAAGAAAAACTTTATTGTACGAAACGAGAATACATGTCAGTCTAGCATAAATTGCGTTCTCGCGCGCGCGTCTATACTTGAAGTCGCGCTCAAGAACGCAACTCATGCAAGACCGACAGAAGTACAAGCTCGAACTTATCCATATAAGGGATCTCTTCCAGCTAACTGACAACTTTCACTTGTATCCTTAAAACTTGGTAATTTATTTTACAGTGGGTAAAGAGGTATTTGACTGAATAATTAGTTGCGAAACTAAACCCCGTTAAATCAAGATAAAACTAGCCAATTAGAATTGGAAGACGTTTTGTTGAACCCCATAATTTAATATTTCGTGCCGATCCCGGGTGTTCAGTTCAGTCGAGTGCATTTCGCGCGAATATGAGTCGCTCTGTCTCTGAGATGCGATTCGAATACATTACCGAGCGTAGGCGAATTTAAGAGCTTAAAGCCAGGAAATTAGAAGGAAACAGAAAGTAGTGGAGGCTCGCTGCGTGAAACTTGCGACGGAAGATATGACCGGTTTTTACCTTCTTTCTAAGGGGCATTGATAGCTCCATATAGAGGCGACGCGCACTAGGTCCCCACGGCGCAAGGGTTTGAACCCCAAACTGCGCAAATATGTAGCTACTACTCAGGGTGATACAAACTTGCGACGTTTGAGGTTTTCGACTGAGGATGCGGCCGCACCAGCGCTACTTTGGTGCTTGAAATGTGGGATGGCGCCAGGGTATCGACGCAGGTAGTGTTCCAGACAAGCGATCGAACTATACTCCAAAGCACCAGCATCGGAATTTTGCGTAGGTCTCCTGGTCCTGGTTGACGATCTGAAGGTTACGTTAAACTAGTTGTTGGTTTAAGTACCCTCGGGCAGCAACGGGAACGCGCGGAGTCTAATGTAATGAACAACTGGGGAAGCCATTCCAATATTATAATAGTTTCGTAAAAGATTCCACAGTTCTGCGCTGAGGGATTGCGATTTAATAATGCATCCATTTGAAATACGAGTACCTACTGAGTTTAAGATGATTGGTAATGAAGATCTTGTATTACTTTGCTTAGTCGACCATCATATTTTGTTCTGGAATCCTCTAAAGCTGATGACACCTGCCTAAGGGACAATATCGGGCGCATCCAGTTCGTATGTTTTTACATAGCCTGCCGTCTTCTTCGTCTGCGGGATTATCGTATTAAGCACCTGCGTTGTTGTGAACCAAAAGGATTAAAACCGAAACTTCGATCTAACACTAGTGATAACCGAGTAAATGCCAAATCCCCAAATCGTATCTGCGACTCTCTTACTCGTAACACCTAACACTCTTACGGCTCGATTCGGGAAATGAATTAGAGATTAACTAGATACGATATAGTAAAGATATGTGACGTTCCACGGCAAAAGGTACCTTATGGCGGCTGGCGCTTACGTCGCATAGCACCGCAATAATATTGGAGCGGCGTTAATAATAGCGTAAGCGCCAACCGCCATAGGGTACCTTTACCCATGGGACGTCACATATCTTTACTACATCGTCTCTAGTTAGTTAATCTCTAATTCATTTCCCAAATCGCGCCGTTACTCGTGATTATCTCACGTCATTACCATAATATAATATATCATTACATGACCGTGCCTTTTATGTTTTGCTTGTTATATGTTATATCGTGCGTTGGAGTTAGATATACGAGTCGAATATGAAAGATTAATTATATCTGGGACAAAACAAGCTTTATGTACATAGGTAACTAATTGCAACTAATTATTTCATAACAGGCTCTTTGCAAGACGAAACATTTATTCCTTACCCGAGGAGCACTTTTTGTATAGCTCTTTGTTTTATTTACTAATGATGATTAAGTGGCGTAAGTACACGAAGATAAGCCTATTCTTAGCAATGACATGAGGCTACAATAAAATTATGATGACGATGATGAATAAGAGGGTTAAAAACAAATAAATAAGATAGTTCCCAAAACTAATATCTTAGCAGCAGGGCGCAGCAATAAAGGCGCTCACACCACAATTTCAATTTAGCCCAAAATTAACAAAATACCATTTTAATATCCGCGTATCCGTAATATTTAAGGGTGCTCTTTAATTTTCTTGCGTTAATGAAAAGCCGGTAATCTCGTCACGGAGGGAGGGGGCGGAAGGGGTAAGGTGGGGAGGGAACTATTAATTACGTGGTTATCTTCGATGGGAGTAATTGCTTAATGAAATACTTGGAGGCTTTTTGCGAGTAAACGCTGTTGGTTTACGAGAATTACGAGAAGTTTAAAGGCTCGATGGAATAAATTGGAAGGTCAAACACTGACGAATAATTGAATAAATAATTGTAATATAAGTACCTAGTGGTAACATTGAAAGTTGTATAAAATTATAGGATTATTTTAAATTGTTTTGATAGCCATTGAATTGTTTAGTTTGGTACCTGATTTAATAATCAAATACAACGACAACGGTAATTAAATACAACTTGATTTCAAGTTTTGAGAGTAGCCTGGATTAATGAATCTATTGGATTATCTTTCGATAATTTATGGAGTATAAAATTTTGTACTGGAGTGCTAAAATGGAGTGGAGTGTAAACGAGGTTCACGCAGATACGCAAGTGATTACGAAATATTCAATAAGTAATGATACACTTCAATTACCAGATAAAAACAAATAAATAGAATAGAATAGAATAGTTTTTTATTCGTAAACACACAGAAAACAGACATACATTGAAAAAACATAGTGAAAAATAAAGTGTCACGAAATGGTCCCATCTCAGCATGTTGCTGGCGACTTCCAGCGCTGATCTTCCGATTAGACCATCAAGTGAGAAATAATCACGGAAGGTAACAGACAAAAAATAAGTAAAGAAACATAAAATAAACCGAAAAATAGATTACACACATTTTACACAGCTAATACAAAAAAGAGATGAATTAAGTACACGTATTAACCGATCGAACTTGTACCATCCGGTCGGGTCACATCGTGGCGCGGCATTAGGCGCGCATAACTAGCGCCAGCGGTAGCTACACGAAATTAAATTCGATGACAGATTTGACAAACAATAAAGTGAGTGAATCTAGTATAATATTATGTAAATCATACATACATATATATAGGGTAAAAAAATAAAATGTTGTTCAACGAATAGGTACGCAATAAATAATGACACCATTGTTCACCGTCGTTGAGTAACACGATAAAAGAGTTTTATGTGACAAATGGAAATAGGCACGTAAGTGCAAACACATAGTTCCCGAAATCCGTCACAAAAGAAACACCCTTTATTTATTTGCTGTATCGAGGGTGGTAAGTGGCAGGTTATGATGCCATGAGTTCTGCTCTTCAGATCGCTTGTAGACGCCTCTGCCAGACTAATATAAGTGGGACTGATGTTATTTTGTTGGCAACATTTTTTTTGTTGGATTTGGATCAACCCTGGAGTTCTATATAATTTAAAAAAAAAAAGGCTGCTTTGAATACCTATAGCTCATCATTATAGGCGGAATAAATACGAAACAAGAAATTAGTAACTGAGAGGAAGATGTTTTAGAGGACATAAAAATTGCGCTTAAATTGTACATAATAAGGAACTCTATCTGTCTTACAAATTTTATTGAAATCCGGTTAACCCCGGGTTATGTAGTTGGATGGTGCAAGTGGCCCTTAGTACGTGCAAGGTTCTTACAGAACCCAAGGTCAAGCTTAAGTTGGTTTTAAACAGTATTATAGCGTTGGGAATAATACACAAAATGCTTGACAAGTTACGAGTGTTTCGTCACGTTGTTTTGTTGGTTTTGAGTGGGAAACAAAAATATTGCAATAAAAGGGTTATTTATTGCAGCTGGTAGGATTGTGAGTGATTGCGACGATGTGTGTTTAATGAATGTTTACTTAAGGGTGTTAGCAGTTGATCCTCTGTATTATACTGGGATTATTGTGACTCTTACGTCTATCAGTAGCTAGCTGGAGATTTTAACTCGTATCTCGATAAAGGCATTTTTTTAAATTTGTTTATCACGAATATTTGTTCCTGAGTAATGGATGTTTCCTATGTATAAGTAAAGTAGCTATCTATCTATTTAAGTGCGTATTATCATCTTCGCCTTACTAGGTCTTTGAAGAGACTCAGAGCATCAGGGCTCCATGGACCAACGGTCTGGACGCCGAATGGAATAAAATTATACTCAGCGCCAAGACCTATTTTCCTATCTACCTTGGCGTTCTGTGCTGCCGCTGCCCTCACAGAGGTTCAATGATGTGACGGAGCTAGTGTGTCTACACACGTCACATCCCAAACCAGCACCTTGTGTGTATTTATTATGATAAACCATATAAGTTAACCCTCGTTGACGTTAATCTTTTACGTTTAATGTGTTGGACGAGATTTAAAAGCCAAAAAGCGCCAAGAAACTTGCCGAGGGCCAAAACTTGGAACCACTTAACGAGAAACTTGAAACTTTCCCTCATGTAATAGTTAACCTCCGAGCTTGGCTCATAAAATATTCGCATTCTAACCGTGAGGCCAATTCCGCATTAACAATTTAGTATGGTTCTCATTTTTAAGGCGCCGTAAGTTCAGGTTCTCCGGCACTAATTTTATCATGCAGATACGGCGAGCGATTTTTATTTTTATTTATTATATTAAACAACGGTCCGATCGCTTTTATTCAATTGAACTGCCGGAGGTTATCAGAAACGTTAGAATCCATTCCTTCCTTATTGTTTACACGCCGTCGTGAGGCATATACCGCCATCTACCGTAAGAATGTTCTACTTAACTAACTAACTTGCCAGAGTCTCATTTATAATTTTTAAACTTTTAATGTAATACGACAATTTATGGTTTCATTTGAATCAGCATGCGCCGCTGCACCAATAAGTGTGAGCCGCTGACGCTCAATCCTACTCACTAAAATCGTCTCATAACATAAGTCATCTCGCTCGCACTTATTGGTGGCCTAGAGGCCTATTAAAATTGTAACTACTTGTTATCCAACAATTATGGATATGATAGCTGTCAATAGTTAGGTACATTTCTGACTAAAGAAATTACTACTGAATAGGTAAGTTCAAAATCTAATCTAATTGGTAACGCAGAATTGGCTTCCGTTTTGTCGAAACACGGAACAAAATGCGTGCCTCGAAGAAATTACGACGTAATCTGTAATAGCTCTTCCAGCCACGCAATTTTGGACCTTATGCATAAAGGATTTTTTGACGCAATTCGCGAAACAAGCACACATTAACATCTGGTCACTTTTACAACCTCCTATTGTCATTCAACATAGCGTTGTAAAAGCAATCTTATCGCGCATCTTACAAAGTTTAAATTTCGTTGCAATCTTAGTCAGACATATTACTACAGTGGATTTAGAAGACTTGACTAGAGCGTACGAGTTGTCGCATTTGAAGTCTTATTATCATTGGGATAGAGTTGAACGGTGACGAAGAGCGACAAAACGCTGATTTATGCTCCGTCGTGTCTCGGTGACAGCGCCCTACAGTTCTACATGAAGACTGAAACGTTTCTTAAATGCAATCTTTGTTAAATATAAACCGCTTATACTAAGAATTATGTTTGTGGTAGTAACGAAAAAAGGAATGATAAAACGTATTTTATAAATGAACCTGTGATTCATACTTTTGATGGACTTGCAAAAATAATAAGGAAGACGTAAGGTCAATTGCTACAAAAACAAGTACAAAAACCAAAAATACGACTTTTGGTGCACTTCCGAGCAAGGCATAAAGATACGAAAATTTCAGGTTTTTTAAAGCTACGGGTAAATTACGTGTCTCTATCTCCCGTCACTCCGAACGGAAACTAAGTAAATAGGTTGATAGAAATAAGTCGAACCTAATTTTCCTAAAAGGTAATTATTTACATATCATTCTTATCATCATCGAAATCGTTTCTTTAGAACAGTTTTCGAGAAAAAAAATCCATTGAATCATTATTTACGACTGTATTCATAACAAAAAATCTCTATCACTAAATCCGTCTTCATTTCTAGCAAATAACCCACAGACCCACACTCTATACGGCTATTCTAAATAAAGTATATTAATTAAATGACCAGCAGGTAGCCGGAATCACTTGAGATGCCGAGCCTGGATTAAGGAAACCTTAGCGGAGACAAGAATATAGTCGAAGACAGGAATGTTTTCTGATGATTTGAGCCTTATTGCGAAAGGAATATAGTCTACTTTAATAATCAACTTTAAGTGTATTCCTGTACTTACATACTATAAAGGAAATTAGGGGGACCGAGGTGAATTGGAACAACGTCAATTTTTGAAACAACGACAACGTCGTTTTTTGCCTTTAGTACCGTTTGGTAACCAAAATTTCGTAACCAGCTACAGAATGGGAATCAAGATTCCCAGTTTGTAGCTGGTTACGTATTGGGCCAGCGTGTTACCGTTTGGTAACTAAATTTGGTAACTGGCTACAAAACAGGTATCTAAAATTCCCTGTATGTAGCCAGTTACGAATTGGGCCACAGTGGTACCGTTTGGTAAATAAGTTTGTACAAAACACAAACACACAACACAAACCACCAGCTACAAAATGGGAATCCAAAATTACCTGTTTGTAGCCGGTTACGTATGGGACCAGAGTTACTGATTGGAGTTTATTCTACCAAATCGAGGCTAGAACGGTTAACATACGAAAGCACTTCAGACTTATTGTCATTGCATATACGTTTATAATTTCTCGCTGACTGTACATTTTATCAAAAATCTGTGAATGCCAATTGTCACCACTTAAAAAGTTAGAGATTGTTTCCCAAGACCATTTTCGAGTGACAGCAAGCTGCCTTTACTGCCCCATCTAAACTTTCCACCCTGTAAACAACTTAATGAGCCACCTTGTATGACCTCAACTAGTACGTTGAAGTTCCATTTTGTAACCAGTTACATACAACGCGGGATATTTTTTCCCGTTTCGAAGCCGGTTACCAATTTTTAGTTACCAAACGATACTAAAGGGTCGTTTGCGATATCTGTATTGGCTCTCCTGAATAGTCGAAATTTTTCACATTTGGGAAACAAACAGCTTACAATAATAATACAGGATATAGATATAATATGACTAATACTGTATTAGTAATACATGAGCTAAAACAGTTTCCACTAATGGAATAAAACAAAATCACTCATACTAGCTTATTCTAGGGAATTCCAGTATTATTTTCAAATTATTAATATTATTTAATGCGTAGTAATGGACGTAGTTTTGCGAAGAAGAATTGACGCCATGTATTTTTTTTAAATACAACCTTATTAGTAAAATTTAAATGAATATTTAGTGTGGGTTGGTTCCAGATTGCAGAACTAAATCCATTATTAACTAAGTCTATTATTTAGTTAATTGCGGCAAACGGCAAATATTATATTATATTATTATAACGCAAAAATCTGATTTATTTTATTACATTAACGATTCTTAAATCATTCTCCACAACTATAGACCCAGAAACCTTCAATATCAAACTCCCAAGAATAAAGGAGCCATTTTCATCAGCGTTCAGAAATAATGAAGAAAAGTAATCATTGCGCGACATTTCATTGTAGCAACTGTAACAACTGTGTCTTCGGGATTGATTTGTTGTCGGTACTACACCTGCGACGATGACGAGGGAGGAATACCTACAGCGTGTCATTTTGATAAGACCACATATTCAAAGGGTAGGTGGTACTGTCACCTGCAATTATATGTTACTCTTCGAAGGCCGCAAAAATATGTGACGCGCTCTTATGGCTCTACAAATAAGATCGTGTCAGATATTTTTGCGGCCTTTGTTATGTAATATATTATTGCTGGTGACTGTACAGGCCAAACGAATTAACTTTCATATATTTTACTACATAATTACGTATTTTAATCTCTAAGGGAGAGTCTAAAGGGGTTTTAAACTTTATCGCACAAAACTTGATGTACAAAAGGAGCACTTATTCTTCTGACTTCTTGGATTAGTTTTGATATGATATGTCAGCTGTCAACAGTGACATTATTTCAAACAGAAAGAAAAGAACGTGCAAGATCATATCCATAACAAGTTCAAATCAAATTCATAACCAGTTAGTAGCAATTGAAAGAAGCCTTCCGAATTTCGCACAGAAACGACAATTAGGGGATGATAAATAGGGTGATGTTTTATTTATTTAAGTGCAATAAGATTTTTTTCTTTTAAGTACCTACGCTTGATTTTGACACAAAAAATGTTTATCAAGATCCTATAAAATCAATGATCGTCATGAATTAAATGAAAGCTGTGCTTGAATTTAAATGTCTATGAATCAGCAATAATGACTCTGGGCCCGATTCGGATTTTGAAAAAGACATCTATTAGATATCTTTTAGACATCACCAAGATACGATAACGATACGTATAAGATCTAACCTGTCAGATTTGACATTTGCGTGATTCTGGAGATAATCTTGAACGATTTCCACAGGATATGACTTAGAGATCCAATTCACATCTAATAATAGATATCTTACTCTATCTAACATAAAAGTGACATTGGTGGCCCGAATTGCGCTGCAAAAGAGAACTAGTTGATATCTAAACTATAACGTATCTAGAATGGATCTAGTACGTGTCGTCTCTTGTGAATATCTTGAAGTTCGAATACGGCAGTTGTCATCATGAATGAGAAGTCTTCATTCCGCGATATTTCATTGTGGAACAACTGCGTCTTGTACGAGTAATCTTCGCGCGAGATTGATTTGTTGGTTCGGTGCTACACCTGCGACGGTGATGAGCGAAGGATGGTAATGAGAGTATACAGAGTGATATTATAATTAAACCAAAAATATAATTTTGCCGATTTGCGTACTTTTTGCATGCTGTTTATGTTAACACCCTCCCACCACGAAAATAACTACGGTAATACAACAAACCACCACCAAAAGTAAAAAAGCCACCACGGTGAGATTGTGGAGATGCTGGCTGTCTGGCGTCTGGTGACGTAACGAGCTGTGTTGAATGGTCGGCCATTTTTATACATACCTATTTATTTTAATATTTTCGTAAGAAAATATGAAAGATTTTATCAAGTGGTTCACAAAAGTAACATTAGTTATATACCTACATTAGACAAATGATCGGAAGAAAGGGTCTGAAGAAACTTGTTTTTTTTTCTTAATTGCAAAAAAAAAATTAAGTTTTAACGGATAACATCTTTTAGTTGTTTACCCACCTTCACGGTCGCGGTTATTAACGTAAAACATTCAAGTTTTTTACTTATCAATACGAGTCTATTAACGCTATTTAAACATTTGTTGTGTAATCTGTACTCAATCTATAATAATCACATCCTGTATACCTGTACAGTGTTGGTACTTATAAGGATTTGCTTTGGGATGCACCGGCTGATATTTAAACAACAATTTAGGGGTGCGGGTATATAAATGGTGTTATTATAAGTCAGTATTTATTAAACGAGCGGAATTTGCAGTAGGTACCTATATTTCTCTTGATTTGGGATAGCCGTTGCCTTTATTATCTGGGCTACACGGTACAAAATATAAAGTACGTTATTTGCGTATTGAGGAAGGGAGGGGGGTTGTTTAGGATATTGAAAACATCTGTGTAAACGTAGTTGCGTCGTCGTGTATGTCGTCATCTCAGCAGTCAAAGTAGGGGGAGTCCCAGAGACTTGCTCAAGTGGAAGACTTGTACCATTTTATTGAAAAAAGTACAAAAAACAAAATAGGTAGGTACTTTGCATTATCTACCAGGAGCCAATTTCAGATTTCACTTTTTTGTACTGAAACTTTTAAGGTTATGACTGGTCTGCTCTCAAAAGTAAATAAAATTAAGGTAGAAAATTATATGTACCTACTCTTATTTTCAAGAAGAAAATATACAAATGTTATCGCCACTTTTAAGCATTAAGTCACAGATTTACATATATGAAAAATTTTACAAACTCAAATTAAAAGTGAGTCAGTACACTACCATCGCCGCACCGTGACAAACTTATCAACTCAAACTGTCATTACCGACTGCTGCGATTCAGCAGATATTCAAACGGAGTCCCACGTCCGAGAAATAAATGTCAAATCGACTGCTAGTGAATAGAATCAGGCGTTACTTTGCGGAAATCCATACTAATTAAAACCAAAATATTACTTTGCTAATCCGCGAAAAGATAACGTGCTAGTCAATCAGTGCTAACCCGTTATACTTACTTGCGTATTTTTACATGCAATTAATATTCCCACCCTCCCACCGCAAAAATAAATACGCAAATAAATATAACAAACCACCACCAAAAGAATAAACCTCGACACGTGTTTCGCCTCTCTACGAGGCATCCTCAGGAGTTGTTGACGGTCTGACGCCCGGCAACGGAATGACCTGTCTAGAATGGTCGGCCATATTTATACCTTGACCACTCCCCCTACCGTGCAAGTGTGAGTGAGATGGAAAAATTCGTAATAACGGCGATGACGCAACATTCAATTGTTCGTTAAGAATCATGCCCCTATTGTTGTACCTAATTATTTCCAGTTGTTCCAGAACACCCAAACGCAATCCCTTTTCGCAAACATGTAAAATATCAAAAGAATGATTCTCAGATAAAGTGTGACCTGTATCTAATAAGTGCTTTGCAAAATTGGACTTCTCTGGATGGTTATGTCTATATGACGCAACATGCTCTTTATACCTAGTAGTGAAACTACGGCCCGTTTGCCCCACATACACTTTATTGCAATCGTCACAGGTAAGCTTATAAACTCCAGACTTTTTCCCATTGTCGATCTTATCTTTGCCATTGCAAAGCTTTGAGTGCAAAGTATTATTTGTCTTAAAGGCCACAGGAATGTCGTTAGACTTCAAAATTTTGTAAATTGCATCAGACAACTTGCCAACATAAGTTATGCTCGCTTTATATTTTCTAATCGGTTCAGAGGATCGTGCCGCATACAACATAGTGTTGACCATACTATTCCGCTTTTTCCTGATGATACCATCCACAACAGACTTATCGTAACCATTCGAAACTGCTAAGTGATAAATATTATTTAATTCAATCTGATAGTGTTCATCAGAAAGAGGCACAGTCAACATTCTATGCACATAACAATGAAAAGCAGCCAACTTATGCTGCCACGGATGCGTGGAAGAAGCCGGGATAACTGTATCGGTATGTGTAGGCTTACGGTAAATTTTGAACTGATGCCTGTTGTTTACTTTAGTGATTGTTAAATCTAGAAAATTCAATGAGTTGTCTTGCTCTAGTTCCTTTTTAAACTTAATTTTTGGATGCTTACCATTAATTTCAGCAATAAATGCATCCAGCAGGCCCATACTACCCGTCCAACAAATAATCAAATCATCCACGTATCTAAAATAGTATAATATATTATTGTTGCCCACAATATGCTGGTTCTCAAAATGGTCCATAAAAATATCAGCCATTAAAGGACTTAGTGGTGAACCCATAGCCAAACCATCACTTTGCAAATAATACTGTCCCCCAAATCTGAAATAATTTTGTTTCATACAAATCGCTGTTAGATCTATCAATTCATCTACTTCCCCTGGATGTAAACGTTGCCTTTCAAAAAGACCCTTAATAATCTCCAAAGTCTCTCCATATGGCACATTTGTAAACAAACTGTCTACATCCAATGAAAGAAGAACAGCATTATCTGGTATGTTAATGTCCTGGATCTTTTCTATTAACTGCAAGCTATTTTTCAAGCAATATTTCGGCTGGAACTGGGACTTGTCTCTTATAATGGAATTCAACCTTTTTGCCAGATTATAAGTTGGCGCACCCAAATATGAGACCACTGGACGAACTGGGATATTATCCTTATGAATTTTGGGAAGTCCATAAAGAATAGGAGCTCGTGGATTCATAGGCACAACCATACTCTTCTGATGTTCGGTTTCAAAAACAAATGAAGAATTCTTAACTGCTTGTCTAAGATCTTTCTGGAACCCTGGAGTTGGGTCTCTTTGCAATCTCGAAAATCCGTCACCTTGAATAAGGTCTAGTACTTTCTGATTATACTGTCCCTTCTCCATAATCACAATGCAGTTGCCTTTATCTGCCTTTGAAACCACCAAATCACTGTCTTGCACTTTCTGTTGTATAGATCTTAGCAGCAAAACATCAGAATCAACACACGCACTCTGTGCTGGACTAGTACTCTTGATAACATTAGCCACCATGGTCTTTGTATCTACATCACCACGGCCCCGCACTATTGCAACCTCAGAATCCACTGCCAAATTTTCTAATGTTCTATGAGTAATTTTTGACTGGAAATTATACTTCAAACCTTTATCTAAAAGCCCAATTTCATTTTCTGAGAACTCCACATTAGTTAAATTCTTGACTCGAGGATGGAAAACATGGTGAGTTGTTACTTGCACATCCCTTCTCCTTAAAAATGAACCAGAACTCGGCTCTGTTAACCTATGCAATTTGTTCAGCTGGGTAGTATACATCTGGTGTGCAAGTTCAGAAGCAAAGTATCTCGCCTTCTGGTCCAGAATATCGAATTCGAGATTATGCAACTTAAATGAAAGTTCTGAATATAACACCTTAAGATGCAATTTCAAATTATCCCTTACTGAAAACCAGTGGCGAGATTCTTCGTTCAACCATATTTTCTGAGCCCTATTAATAGCCAATTTAGCAGCCCTGGAAGTACTACTACAGCGGAAATGGATGTAATTAGGAACAACATTCAAACGCTTGCACTGTTGGTTAAACCAAACATTCTGGACAGCTGCACGATGTTGTTTGGTTAGTTTGACATAAAGTCGTGCCTGTTCGGCCACGCAAGCCGTTTTCAAATAGTGAATAGAATCAGGCGTTACTTTGCGGAAATCCATACTAATTAAAACCAAAATATTACTTTGCTAATCCGCGAAAAGATAACGTGCTAGTCAATCAGTGCTAACCCGTTATACTTACTTGCGAAAATACGCAAGTAAGTATAACGGGTTAGCACTGATTGACTAGCACGTTATCTTTTCGCGGATTAGCAAAGTAATATTTTGGTTTTAATTAGTATGGATTTCCGCAAAGTAACGCCTGATTCTATTCACTATTTGAAAACGGCTTGCGTGGCCGAACAGGCACGACTTTATGTCAAACTAACCAAACAACATCGTGCAGCTGTCCAGAATGTTTGGTTTAACCAACAGTGCAAGCGTTTGAATGTTGTTCCTAATTACATCCATTTCCGCTGTAGTAGTACTTCCAGGGCTGCTAAATTGGCTATTAATAGGGCTCAGAAAATATGGTTGAACGAAGAATCTCGCCACTGGTTTTCAGTAAGGGATAATTTGAAATTGCATCTTAAGGTGTTATATTCAGAACTTTCATTTAAGTTGCATAATCTCGAATTCGATATTCTGGACCAGAAGGCGAGATACTTTGCTTCTGAACTTGCACACCAGATGTATACTACCCAGCTGAACAAATTGCATAGGTTAACAGAGCCGAGTTCTGGTTCATTTTTAAGGAGAAGGGATGTGCAAGTAACAACTCACCATGTTTTCCATCCTCGAGTCAAGAATTTAACTAATGTGGAGTTCTCAGAAAATGAAATTGGGCTTTTAGATAAAGGTTTGAAGTATAATTTCCAGTCAAAAATTACTCATAGAACATTAGAAAATTTGGCAGTGGATTCTGAGGTTGCAATAGTGCGGGGCCGTGGTGATGTAGATACAAAGACCATGGTGGCTAATGTTATCAAGAGTACTAGTCCAGCACAGAGTGCGTGTGTTGATTCTGATGTTTTGCTGCTAAGATCTATACAACAGAAAGTGCAAGACAGTGATTTGGTGGTTTCAAAGGCAGATAAAGGCAACTGCATTGTGATTATGGAGAAGGGACAGTATAATCAGAAAGTACTAGACCTTATTCAAGGTGACGGATTTTCGAGATTGCAAAGAGACCCAACTCCAGGGTTCCAGAAAGATCTTAGACAAGCAGTTAAGAATTCTTCATTTGTTTTTGAAACCGAACATCAGAAGAGTATGGTTGTGCCTATGAATCCACGAGCTCCTATTCTTTATGGACTTCCCAAAATTCATAAGGATAATATCCCAGTTCGTCCAGTGGTCTCATATTTGGGTGCGCCAACTTATAATCTGGCAAAAAGGTTGAATTCCATTATAAGAGACAAGTCCCAGTTCCAGCCGAAATATTGCTTGAAAAATAGCTTGCAGTTAATAGAAAAGATCCAGGACATTAACATACCAGATAATGCTGTTCTTCTTTCATTGGATGTAGACAGTTTGTTTACAAATGTGCCATATGGAGAGACTTTGGAGATTATTAAGGGTCTTTTTGAAAGGCAACGTTTACATCCAGGGGAAGTAGATGAATTGATAGATCTAACAGCGATTTGTATGAAACAAAATTATTTCAGATTTGGGGGACAGTATTATTTGCAAAGTGATGGTTTGGCTATGGGTTCACCACTAAGTCCTTTAATGGCTGATATTTTTATGGACCATTTTGAGAACCAGCATATTGTGGGCAACAATAATATATTATACTATTTTAGATACGTGGATGATTTGATTATTTGTTGGACGGGTAGTATGGGCCTGCTGGATGCATTTATTGCTGAAATTAATGGTAAGCATCCAAAAATTAAGTTTAAAAAGGAACTAGAGCAAGACAACTCATTGAATTTTCTAGATTTAACAATCACTAAAGTAAACAACAGGCATCAGTTCAAAATTTACCGTAAGCCTACACATACCGATACAGTTATCCCGGCTTCTTCCACGCATCCGTGGCAGCATAAGTTGGCTGCTTTTCATTGTTATGTGCATAGAATGTTGACTGTGCCTCTTTCTGATGAACACTATCAGATTGAATTAAATAATATTTATCACTTAGCAGTTTCGAATGGTTACGATAAGTCTGTTGTGGATGGTATCATCAGGAAAAAGCGGAATAGTATGGTCAACACTATGTTGTATGCGGCACGATCCTCTGAACCGATTAGAAAATATAAAGCGAGCATAACTTATGTTGGCAAGTTGTCTGATGCAATTTACAAAATTTTGAAGTCTAACGACATTCCTGTGGCCTTTAAGACAAATAATACTTTGCACTCAAAGCTTTGCAATGGCAAAGATAAGATCGACAATGGGAAAAAGTCTGGAGTTTATAAGCTTACCTGTGACGATTGCAATAAAGTGTATGTGGGGCAAACGGGCCGTAGTTTCACTACTAGGTATAAAGAGCATGTTGCGTCATATAGACATAACCATCCAGAGAAGTCCAATTTTGCAAAGCACTTATTAGATACAGGTCACACTTTATCTGAGAATCATTCTTTTGATATTTTACATGTTTGCGAAAAGGGATTGCGTTTGGGTGTTCTGGAACAACTGGAAATAATTAGGTACAACAATAGGGGCATGATTCTTAACGAACAATTGAATGTTGCGTCATCGCCGTTATTACGAATTTTTCCATCTCACTCACACTTGCACGGTAGGGGGAGTGGTCAAGGTATAAATATGGCCGACCATTCTAGACAGGTCATTCCGTTGCCGGGCGTCAGACCGTCAACAACTCCTGAGGATGCCTCGTAGAGAGGCGAAACACGTGTCGAGGTTTATTCTTTTGGTGGTGGTTTGTTATATTTATTTGCGTATTTATTTTTGCGGTGGGAGGGTGGGAATATTAATTGCATGTAAAAATACGCAAGTAAGTATAACGGGTTAGCACTGATTGACTAGCACGTTATCTTTTCGCGGATTAGCAAAGTAATATTTTGGTTTTAATTAAATCGACTGCTACTGGAGCGTGCGAGGCACAGACCAATGATCGAACTATGTAGATGTAGAAAGCACCTTCTAAATTAAAAGAAATTTGATTTGTAGAGTACATCCCGACACCTCTCTACAGCGAGTCTCCCGTTTAAGCTACGAATCTAGTAAGTAAAGGATGACTCACGTTAGACCGGGCCGTGTCCGGGCCGGAGCTTCCAGCGCATCGTTTTCTATGGAAAGCGTCACGTGATCGCCTGTCATGTCATAGAAAAGTAAGCGCCGGAAGCCCCGGCTCGGACACGGCCCGGTGTAACGTGAGTTATCCTTAAATAGTCCGAAACGTCGGGGTGTACAGTAGGTATTTAAAATTCATTATACGCGATATAAACCGTTTCATTTCATTTGTTTGAATACTTTGAATTCGTACAATTCATCTTGGGGCAATGAAGTATTTTTTTTATAACAACAAATATTATTATCTGACGGTTAGAACGGATGGAACATAAGACTGACTGGTGTACGGTGAATTGTAAATTAAAAGTGCCACCGAAAATACTGGCATATGCTGCGTCTAGTTCAATGTGTGGTCTGTGGATCTCGATTTAAAATGTGCCTGAGCTCGAGCCAAGCCGGGCCAGTCGGGCCAAGTCGAGCCAACGAGCTCTCATTGAAGCTATCGGTGGTAATGAAATGATGATGGAATCGGTTTTTAACTATCCACTATGGATTAGTTTTTAAGATTCTGAAGTTTGTGCATTTTGATCAGATTTGAATGGAGATTGTATGACCTTTGGACCCACATAAAGAAACAAGTGTTTATGATAAATCTTTTTTTTTTCAGTATCATAAAGGTTGTATGGTTTCAATGGATTAGTGAGGGCAGGTAAAAGCTCATTAAATGACGAAACACTGAGTTATTTATTTATTTCTATACTTTTTTCAGCCCGTTTTTAGATTGTTTCTACTAATATTTTTAGTATGATTTCTGATACAATTTCAAGTTTTAGTTCAACACACTGATAGGATTTAGTTAGGTGCGTTTTTCGTCAAAAAATATATGGAAAAGTATGTATAAATTACTTTTTTTTGTAGCTTTTCTAATATCCCTATACCTATCCAATATGGTATTTCTAAAACAGTTTGACCCCGCTTGTATAAAACACAAACTTAAAAATTGATCTTATTAATAAAATTGTTTATAATACTTATTATTCAATGTAACGATTAAATAAAAGTTAGTTAACATGTTTACGTAATCATTTAATAAGCAAAATAAACGTTCAATTCGCGTGAAACTCGATGTGATAATTCTAAGCAATTACACAATAAGATGAGCCTACAAATGTGTAATTGTGTGTATTACACGCAGTTAGCGCTATAACAATTACATTACCCCACAACACAATGCCATACCAACATCGACGGAGCGATTACCCGAGATACGTTCCGCAAATCTACTAAACAGACGTAATTATAGCCACAATACGATAAATTATAACAACGTTCAAATGCTTTAAGAAAATGGTTGATCGTGGCAATTTTGTAAAATTGGGTTATGTAAATAATTTATTAGAATGTGTACCTACTTATATATCGGTGGCAAACAAGCATACGGCTCGCCTAATGGTAAGCGCCACCATAGCATATGGCCCCCTCCAGCTCACCTCCACTCCAAGAGGTGTTTATGCTCGTTGCCGACTCTTTACCCGTACACTCCTTTTTTGAAGAACCCCATACCTACTGTAGTAGTCCCTCGAGAAAACCTCGGCAGGGAGCTCATTCGACAGAGCCGGAGCGTCCGCGGCAGGATATTCCTGTTAAACCGCACGGTGCACGACCGTTTACGTTTAATAACTAACTAAAAGCTACAGAGAAGAAACAAGAGCTTATTGGGGTTGGGCCGGTTCCCTAACGATATTATTATTCTCCTAAAAGCAATCGGTAAATACCACTTGATATTCATACATACGTCCCAAAATCTTCATTGGTACGAGTCGGGATACAAATCCGTTAGGCTACCAAAGTTTCTTGCGTCTACATCGTCTAACATTCAGTAACATTTGCAACGTCTTCCCGTTTGCGGTCATGGTGGTTGCACAGCTTTTAGCTTAACCTTTTAGCGCCACTCGCACCATCCTACTAAGCCGAGGTTAACCGGTTAAACCGTTAACCCAGTGTCAAATTGTACTGGTAACCATGGTAACTCCAGGTTTGCCCGGTACAATGTGTCAATAATAGGTGTGGTTATATGACTGCGTAAAACAGGTAAATATTATAGGACAGTTTAACTCAGATCGAACCAAAGTAAGCTCAATTATGTTTTGTAGACAGTGGTCATAGCTAATAATAAGGAAAATATTTTTACCTTCCTCCAGTGAGATGGCTGCAACAGTCTGTAGTAGATGCAAATGTCCGCCCCAGGCGACGTCTGATTGTCTGGGCGTGGGCAGTGGGCAGTGGGCAGAGTGGGCTCGGAATTAAGACAATTACGCTCGTTTTCGGATCCATTAAACTTCTGGATTGCAATTCTCGTTTTGCCGCAGTAATTGTGCTCAATTTGCAAGTCGAGTCCGTTTGAATTGAAGCTTGAGGCGTGGAGTAAATAATGTGCAATGTTTTGTTGTTCCATTTTCTTTTTAATGGTTGGTAAAAAAAAAAAATACTGTACACCCAGTAACAGTCAAATCATCTGATTTCTGGCATCCACTAGTGTATTCACTCAGATTTATAGACGGGTCTAACGCGAAATTTATTCAACTACCTTTATTTACCGACGTTTTAAATATTATATCCACTAGTATGTTAGTCATTGTAAAAATGGGAATTATCATAGCTCTCTCGAGTCAGTCGGGCTTTTTATCCGTGGTGCCACCGCACTTAACGATTTAATGATTAAAGCTGCCTTTCCACTGAGGCGGAGATGAGAAGGACTTGGTTGCACGTCTCCCGATCGTATACAAATTCTAAGGTAGTATATTCAAAACTCCTTGACGCTCAATTGTCTCAAGGTTCAAGAAACGAGTGCAAAAAGAGGTTTAATAGTTATTTGTTCGCAACGAATATCGAAAAGAATTATGTAAAAATAAGAAAAAAATACCCTCTGTTATTTCATCTAAATCTTTGCCTTTCGAAATTTCCATTACCATTATAGACTCCGCACTTTCAGAGTCCGATGTCTGACAAAAAGAAGGAAACTAGAAACTATCTCACTCTCTCCAGCAAACAGTTTCATTTCTGTCAAACGAAACCCTAGTTAATTATACACTAGTTCACATTCTGTAATTAAACACAAATGCTCCCGTAGCTGTCTCCATGTCCTTTTAAAAGCAATCTGAACCTTAACTCTTTAGGTATAAGAGTGGATATAATGGGGATGTATGGTTGACGCTCCCTAACCGCCTTGGGCCTAAAAATGAATTTTAATGGTCACTCAGGCCAAGACAGCCGGTCGTAAAGACCTTACGTGCCGCAGTATACAGTTTTTGAATAATATATATTATAAACTTATAAATAAACTACTGTTTAATATAATGTTGATTTATATATGTCAGTCACGGTGAGATCAAAACAAGAAAGCTGCCAATGATAATGATAACCAACTGTTTACAATACTTTTGTCCACAAAATAACATAAATGTCAAAAAAACGGTAAATTTTTCAAAAATATGCAGATAGACGCTTGAAATGTTCGACTAATACCCTATTATTATTGTTTCTTAAAGGCTTGGAGCAACAGCAGACGTATTATGGCTGTAATATGACTTACTGTTAACTAAACAACTACTGTGCCAGCTATTTTCACCGTAACAACCCCTTTGGAGATTCTTGTTCATTCAACATTCCCGTTGTTTATTTAGGATGATCGTTGTCTCCTCACATTCTACACAGCCTTCAGGCAATTTTGGAAATTGTTTCTTTATATTTTAGAATTTTGTTTTACTTTGGGGGTGAAGCAATTATGTAGGCACATGTAGGTGGAGGTACGAGGCCCTTTGTTTTTTATTTATTTTAAAAACCTATAATACCACTCACTACAAACGTATTTTTAGTAAAAAAAAAGCTTCGTTATGGAAGTAATTATTGATATTATTACTTCTTAAGTATTTAATTTTGATTTACATAGGTAATCTTAACAATTTGTAACTTATATTAACATTGTCTATCGCAATTTGCACACAGGGCTTAAACAGATTTGTAGGTAGCCCTAATACACAAACCACCTCAATTACTAAGATCAATTTTAAAACAGGATTATGGTATATTAACTGAGCATAATTTTATTTTATTGTTATCAAGACAATGAAACATGACTACGTTATTTTAAATATCGTGCCCTCTTAGCTACTTTCACTGTTGACTGTTTTATCATATATGTATAAATATGTAATATTATGTGCCTTAGTAACAAGAATGACAGTCATCTAAAAATAATCGCTTATCGTGACGACAAACAGCTTGACAGCACGACAGCAACCCATGTCACCTGTCATCGACTATGGATGGACGGATATGAAAGAGGGGGAAAAGGGTTAGGGAATTTGCAAAGAGAAATGCAGATTTATGTGATGACTTAGCGTAGAAAAACTAGGTTACAAACACAAGAATAGCGACAAATGTGCCTAAAATGCTTTTATTACGTTTTCATTGTACCTACATTTGTGCCTGTGACAGCGGTCAGGGAAATTCAGTTTAACGAGTAGGTACGTTTAGCAGTTACAAATGTGACAGTTGGTAGATTCGACTCGAACTCAGGACACTGGATCACTAGCCTATGCTCTGCCATCTGAGCCACCAAGACTACACTACAGGACAGCGGATATTTCCTTTTATTTATATTTGCAGACGTTTTTGCTTAAATCATAATACAAAATTAATTTACCTACAACAACGACGATTGTATGTTTTCTCTATTTAGTAGCCTTTGGCAGCCCCTAAATGAGTACGAATTGGGAAGGTCCATTTTGGAAGTCTGTTTTAGATAGGAAACTTTTAACCAAACACAAATCTTCAAAGATTTTTACTTAAAAAAATTGGTTGCTTTTTGTCAACTCTGACTGAATGTCTGACCATACTAACTATGCCAGCTGAGTTTGTAGGTTATGCCAAACAATTTTTGTAGCTGGCCTTGTATTTAAAAGTTGTTCAGTATGATTCATCATTCAGAGTATCGAGAGAGTATTTTTGTCTTAACAAAATTAGCCTGTATTTATTGTGTGCAACACGAACGAACATTCGGTTGGTCACGAACATACATTTTAGAATACCTACACCACAAGACAGAGCTTGCCAAGACTCGCTTCTAATGGACTTCGGAGTCGCAGTCGCAAGTCTCACGACATGTCCAGTTAATTTTAGAATAAGAAAATCCGTACTGCTTCGACTGAGTAAACATAAGTAGTGGTTCTAGTAAATCACTTTATAGCACAAAACTAATAGAATTTTGCTATAACTCCTTCTTAGTCATTAACTTACCCCTTAAACAGGTTGTGTTTCTATAAGTACCACATAGCAAAAGATTTTTTTTTTTGGCGAGCTGAGTAAATACAACGACCGCAAAATGTCATTGCCGTAAAGTCTATTAAGTGGGTTATATCGGAACGTAAAAAAATGACAGGTGTCAAAACAAATTTCTTTGAAAATTTAGTTGTCAAGTTCAAATCGACAACAAATGGCAGTTTTTGTACGTTTCTCCCGCTGTATAAGTTCGCTACACCGAAAAAAAGTACTGTAAGTATTTTGTTTTGTATTTTTATGGTAGATTATTAGATAATGTACGTGTAGTAAGTCATAACTTACCTTAGTTATTGTTTTCTGATAAAATATTCGATCTAAAAGTTTGTGGTTCATATGAACCCTCTGCCCATCTAGGGCACGTTCGAGTGGTTTATAAGTGGCATCTGCCCTGCAGGGAGTTTACATAACAATTAAGGGTAAGATTCATTACTATGAATGAACCCTCATAGTACAAAAGTAATATATTTTCCTTTGGTTTTTAACTTAAATATTTATTCAACGGTCAATCTTACGAGCCACGACATCCATGCGAGCCAAGAAAGTGCTGGCAGTTAGTGCATTTTGTGACGCAAGTGTAAATGTGATGTGCACATGGCTTGTCCTTAAAACTACTCTGTATGGCTAACAAGGCAGTGGCCATATAAGGACCACGTAGCACCATTGGTCACGAGCAGTGGGCATATAAAAACCACCGGGTTTTTTTTATTGAATTAGAGGTAATAAAAAAAATCAAGAAATTACTTTTCATTTTAAGCTATTACCTACCCGAATCAGTAATCAAAAGTAAAAAATTCGTCAGGCCTGTTTAAGGGTTAAATTCTGTCATTAATGAAAAATTGAAACAAGATTGAATCAGCAATATGAATATAGTCCTTGCAAGCGTTAAAATCGATTGTAGTACACAATTATGTTAAACGTTAACCCTTCCCGCACCATTGCTTTGTCACGTAACCAACCACAAGGGAGCTTAACCCTCTAATGAGGCGGCGACGTGTTGACAAATGACTGACACGGTCAGAGAATATGGCAACGTGCCGCCGCGTTGTGTTTTATAATATTATCATTATAGTATACATTAATATCTCTCTACCTTATCGGTGTCTTAGGGCTGTGTAAATATATTTTTGGCACGATGGCTTGTAAATATGTTTGTGAACTCGATTGTACTAAAGCGAATCTAAGAGGAGACTTTTAACCGCTCAGGTTCGTCTATATCGTCACGTGATTTTCATCGTCGCAACAATTTTGAAAACTAGACTCAACATCGTTACTCTCTTAAATTTACATAAAAAACAACTCTGAGCATCATCCCTTGTGACGATACTTGCTGATACGATTAATATTCACCCACCACGTCAGTCAATTTAAAGTAGGTAAGATAAACGTACCGGTACCTACTCGAAGCGGTCCCCAGTACATGTCATCTTGAAACTTAAGTCATTGTCAATGGAGGTGACAGCAAGGTGTCATATAGCATTAGCATGTCGAGCACTAGTACGTTTACCTTACTTATAGTTTTTCCAACCTCGAGTGTATTCAGGCCCCTGTTTCACCAACGTGACAGGTGCGACGAATTGTAAAATCACTGTTGCTGACGTCACAGGCATCCATGGGCTACGGTTAACGCTTACCTTCGGGCGGGCCGTATTCCTGTTTGCCACCATCATTGTATTATTAAAAAAAACTTTATGATATCGGAAAGAAACAGATATTTCTCTTGCTAAGTTTATGACAATTGTCACAAGAAACACTACAATTGTCACGAAATTCCGACATATAACTCATTACCTGTCAAGAATTACCTACAATTATTCTAAATCTTTGACAATTGTCAGAAACTTCGCAGGAGAAATATCTGTTTTTATCCGATATAATAATAATACAATGATGGTGGCAAACAGGAGTACGGCCCGCCCGATGGTAAGTGGTAATCGTAGCCCATGGATGCCTGTGACGTCAGCAACAGTGATTTTACAATTCGTCGCACCTGTCACCGATGTGAAATTGGGGCCTGGTATCTGAATTGAAATTGTTAATCATTACAAACATTACGTTCTCCACTGTGCCTCCTTATTGTCCTAATGGGGACTCCCTCTGGTCGCATAACAACTTTTGTCATATTTTTAATTGTCATAACACCTTATGTATAAAATTGTAAGTCATAAAAATCTTTAGTCAGAATTATTCCTGAGCATAACTGGGTTTTTGTCATAAATTAGTTATGTCATAATTTTTGTAGTCATTAATTTAATTCGCATAAAATTTTAAGTCATCTGCTTGATATCCATAATTGTTTTTCGTTCGAAGTATTGCAGTGCATAGTATTAATATAGACATAAAAAATTAAGTCATATATTTAGTGGTCATAAAAGAAACTAATCATAATAGGTAGGTTAGGTTCGTTAGGTTGCTTTAGATGCCCGAAGGGCAAAAATAGGAGGCGCAGAAATAGGAGCCCCGCGTGAGCGGGGCTCCGTCGAATTAAGTGTTTGGACGGAGATTAGGGAAAAGGTTTTTTTCGAGGAGTTGTTGAGAGGCTAAAATTAGTTTCTTAAATTATTTATGTAAACCATTATGGTTGAAAATTATTATGCTACAAAACGTTATACGTAAAAACCTTATAAATATCGATAAATATGCTTTTAGCTATGGTATGACATTTGATTCATTATAATCAAAACCTATATGCACAAAAAAATTATGATAAGTGCTGAGTATGTCATCAAATATTATGGCTAAAAATGTATGACACAATATAATATGACTTTTCATTTGTATGCGCAATGATGATTATGACACAAGTTGTTATGCGCGTCAAAGGTATGACCTAAACTTGTATGCAACCCAATATGGACCCGTCCTAATGTCATTACCATCTACGCTCAAGCAAAAATGTAGTTTTCACCCAGTTAACTGGGGCACAAAACTTATCTAACAGACTAGCTAAGTAATTAAAACCATTAATTCATTACGCAAATTGCGACGTAGAAAATCTGTTGAAAATCCCCGGCAAAATGCACAAAATCTCCATAAGACATAGTTAAAAGCCATCCCAGTAACGGGCGGCCTGGAAACTCAACTTTTCCACTACAGCTCGATCCAGCAAACAGGCTCTTTGGAGCGCCGTAGGCCTCTGTAAAACACTATATTTCCTTTTACAAACCACCATTTACAACCATATGTCTAAGGCTTTAAGAGCGAAGTTTAAACTAAATTTTGGGAAGGATTGAGCGCGAATTGAAACCTTAAGTGGAGGTAGTAAGGATGGTGAAAAGTAGTTTTAAATACAGCTTGTGCCTACAGCGTGTTGTGTGTCACAATGCCAACTCGACACTTGAACATGGTATAACGCTGAAAATAAAAAAGGTTCATATTTTGTTTGTCACTATACACGGTGTATTTTTTAAACTCCGTTAACTTCGGGGTATGGCTAAGTTTTAAGGAAACATTTAAGGAAACCAAAAAGCATTGTTATTTTTTTAATTTTTATGTGCTTTCAGTCTTACCAATAAATATCTTGTATCTTGTAGTCTTCACCACTTGGATGGTTGACACATTGACTGTCCTCAATAGTGCGTTTCTCCAGAAACTTCCTGCCTATCACAAAATGAACTGTCGCCCGCGGTATTCCCGGACCGATACGACCTTCATTCCAACCTTTAAGAAAAATGTCCCGATTCTTAAAGGCCGGCAACACACTTGCAATCCCTATAGTTCTGCAGGCGACGATAATTGCTTACCATCAGGCGATTCGTCTACTCGTTTGCCTCCTATATCATAAAAAAATGTTTATAGTGAATTTATAAAAATAATGGTGTTTTCAAGCGAATGTTCTGTAGCCATCTAAGCTATGTCGTTTGTGGAAGCTGGCAGCGCTACGCGATGACAGCAATTACCGAACTGAACAAACCTTCGACTGCGCTAATTAGCGACTGTACCTTTTACAAAGCGACGGCGACGCGACTAAACTCTTTCTATCTAGTATTGTCTTCCTTACAAGTGGAGGCAGAAGTTTTGAAAGTAGAGGTAGAATCCGACTTGTTTTATCGAGATTTTGGCTCCAGCACTACAACTCTAATCATCTCTCTCGCTATACCGTAATCCCGTAAGGGATTCGTATGGGACGTACGTAAAGTACCTACTGTTCGCTTTTAGAGTTAATCGAAGGCACGTATAAAATAAAATTTTGGAAATGTGCTAGCTATTAATCCAATATGTACCTGAGAATGTTGACTAATCTACATAATAAGCGATGCATTGCATAATAATCGTCTTAAATTAATAA
Source organism: Cydia splendana (assembly GCF_910591565.1). Lineage (NCBI taxonomy): Eukaryota > Metazoa > Arthropoda > Insecta > Lepidoptera > Tortricidae > Cydia > Cydia splendana. Next base: position 19,361,742 of record NC_085974.1, read on the forward strand.
CTTGGATCACAACAGCATCCAACAAAAGTTCACAGGCATGTGTAGGTATTTCAATTTGCCTGAGAAAGGTAACCAACATAAAGACGGTTAACATATACATTTAAATAATGCGATTCCTCCAACAGACAATATAAGGGGGAACCCCAATTAATTTCCTTACCCCTCTCTTTCTAACACATGGCGATCTTAACAGGCCAATTACTGTAAGCATAAACTGTATTCTATTTGTATCGTCTACATTATTCAGAGGGTCGGCACACAGGGAATTATTTATCGCATCTCAGGGTAGTTTCAGGATGTCGCGACGCGTCTGATTCTGGCCGAGGGACGCTGTGATACTTGCTTCAGTATTTATAAGGCGTATTCTGATTGTAAAAACAGGTTATGGATTTGATCTGGATATGATTTGTTCAACGGAAAACGACACTTTTGAAGTGTTGACGCTGACAGGTCATATCTATAACAGATACAATTCATAACCTGTTATTACAATCAAATTACAGCACTGGGTATTATTATATTTTGCTTTATACACGGTGAAATGTAATCGGTGATCAGGAACCAATTGTTCTAATTCAGTCATCGATGGCGATCACACAATTCTAATTTATTTTTATCATTCCCAATTTTTTGAGATGAAATTTAATTGAAATTTATTATCACCCTACCAATGATTTAGTCTAAATCTAAAGCATAGGTATTGTACCTATTTCATCTTGTTCTAGCACAAGGCGTCACTTAGTGGTGATTTCAAGGCCATGAAATAAAATTTGATATTCATTGGAGATTATAAATTATTAGAAGAAATTATAATTATGGATATTACGAAACATCGCAAAAGTCGTAATACTGTCTGTTCAGGATTGTAGAAGGACCAGGCAGAATAAAAGATTGTTTAAAAATAGAAATGTACTGTATTCTGCCACACAAGTACATATAAAAAAAATAGAAAAATTAGTTGCTTGTTACATGTTCAAAATTGCAATGTCACAGCGTTAGCTAGATCGAAAATTAAGACAGAGGTCGCCTCCGTCTCGCCGCAGTCCCCGCTGAAGCCTTGCGTTTCGTTCCAACATGCCCGCCCACGTTGAAAGGTTGGTCTTTCAACCATAGATTTACTTTTCGATTGGTAGTGGACATATTTTGCTGAACGCACGACGGATGATCCCAGACGACGTCCGGATGTCGGCCACACGATTGATGCCATCAGATCCAGGGATGACGCTAACGATTCTGCCGAGCTTCCATTTCATTGGAGGGAGGTTGTCTTCTTTGACGACGACCATGGTATCGGTTGCAAGTTGACCCTTGGCTTGCCTCCATTTGGTTCGCTCCTGAAGTTCAGAAACATATTCTTTATACCAGCGAACCCAGTAGTGTTGCCTCAATTGTTCGATCCTCTGGTACCGTGTAAGTCTCAAAGGAGGAATCTCTGTCAGACAGGGAGTCGGAAGAGCTGTGAGTGGCCGTCCGATTAAAAAATGGCCTGGAGTAAGTGGTAGCAGATCAGAAGGATCGCTGGTTAAAGGAGTAAGAGGCCTTGAATTTAAAATTGCCTCTATTTGACACAGTGCGCAATAAATTTCTTCAAAGGTTAGATGACAGTTACCTAAGACTCTAATTAAGTGGTGTTTAGTGGATTTCACCCCGGCTTCCCACAAACCCCCAAAGTGTGGTGAATATGGTGGAACAAAGTGAAACCTAATGCCGTCATTGGCTGCAGACTCAGATAACGTCCTTGCATGACTGGTAAGGAATCTCTTTAATTCATTGTATGCCCCGACAAACTGGGTTCCATTGTCGGAGTATATGTCAGAAGGTAAGCCGCGGCGACTAACGAATCGCTTCAACGATGCCATGTAACCTTCTGCAGACAAGTCACTACATAGCTCAAGGTGTACACACTTCGTTTTAAAACACACAAAGATCACGATGTATACCTTTATGGTTTGACTACCACGAGCCTTTCGAGACGCAGCCAGTATAGGACCGGCATAATCTACGCCAACAACCTCGAAAGGAAAGCCTGGCGTTACTCGCGGTGAGGGTAAGTTGCCCATAAGTGGCGCTATAGTTGTCCCGCGCATACGAGTGCACAAGACGCATTTGTAACACGTTGATCTAGCTTGTGTACGACCACCGATTGGCCAATAGGTAGACTTTACATATGCTAGCATGGCTTGAGGTCCCGCGTGTAACAAAATGAGGTGAACGGAATTGAAATATGTCACCGTTATAAAATGCCCTTTCGGCAAGATAGCTGGATGCTTTTTATCAAAGTTAAAAGGCCCGTTTCTAAGTCGTCCGCCTACACGCATAAGTCCTTCAGAATCCACAAAAGGATTCAGTTTTGTAAGCGGGTCTTTGGCTTTGAGTAAGGTTTTATTTTTAACATCATCATATGAGTAAAATGATTCTATCTGCGATAATTTTACTAAAATATTCGTAGCCGCATGAAGTTCTTTAGTGTTAAGAAATCCCGAATTTCTGACACTACCCGGTCGTGCGTTATTGATAAACCGTAGAACGTAAGCGGTGACTCGTTTGAGTTTAGTAAAATTGGAAGTTTCGTAAGATTCAATTCTGATAGAGGGGATATTGTAGCGTCGGTCGCTACATTAGCAGCCTTAACTTCATCACTATCCCTGCTCGCGTGGTGATTTTTGGGCCAGTCCTCTTCGTCGTTACGTAGGAATGCTGGACCATTCCACCAAATATCAGCCGCAGCAATTGAACCCGCATCGATTCCGCGTGAGACCAGATCCGCTGGATTGTCCTTAGTAGGTACGTGTCGCCAAGGCCAACTGCCAGTGATTTCGAGTATATCAGCTACGCGATTTCGTACGAACACCTTGAGTTGGTTTAGTAGCATTCTAAGCCATCCTAACACGATCATGGAATCGGTCCAAAATGTACAACTGTCTGCTTTCATGCGAAGTGATGATAGTGCTTTTTGGTAAAGCTGTGCTCCGATCAAAGCTCCGCATAATTCCATTCGGGGAATAGTTACCGGCCGAAGTGGAGCTACCCTACTTTTTGCCATGAGTAACCGAGTAACTACTCCTGTGTTAGTGATAGTACGTACGTACAAGCAAGCTCCGTACGCAGATTGAGACGCATCCGTAAAAATGTGGAATTCCACTCGCGACGCGTGGATTCCTACGACACTACGCGGAATGCATAAATGGTTTAATTCCGGTAAAGACATTGTTATGCTATGCCACTTTTGAGAAATCTCTTGAGGCACTTCATCATCCCAAGAAACTCGTGAAAGCCATAGAAGCTGAAGAAATATTTTACCCTGAATGACAACCGGTGATAAAAGACCTAGAGGGTCAAATATTTTTGCTATTGTGGAGAGGATAACCCGCTTTGTTAATTTTTCAGGGATTTTTCCTAAGTCGATAGTAAAATACAAGACATCGGCTCCACTTTTCTAGAATCGTCACTATGTTCATTTATGAGCCTAGGTTCATTTGAACGCCACTTGCGTAAATTCATACCAGCACTTTTAAGTACTGCACTGACCTGAGTTATAATGCTGGTGGCTTCTTGCTCCGTATCAGCCCCGGACAAAAAGTCATCCATGTAAAAGTCATGGGCAATGATTTCAGTAAGTCGAGGGTCCGAGCAGTCCATTGATAAGTGTTTAAGGCACCTAACCGCTAAGAACGGAGCGCTGGCCGTACCGTAAGTGACCGTATTTAATTTGTATATGCGCAGAGGTTCAGATGGATCATTGCGCCAAATGATTTGTTGCAAATACCTATCGTCAGGGTGCACGACTATCCTCCTATACATTTTTTCCACGTCAGCCGTGTACACAAAACGGTATTGCCTAAACCGTAACAAGATAGCTATGAGATCGTCCTGAATAGTAGGTCCTACGTACTGAATATCGCTCAGCGTGACTCCGGTAGACGTGCGCGCACTAGCATTGAACACGACCCGGAGCTTTGTCGTGAGACTAGACAGCCGTAACACGCCGTGAAAAGGCAAGAAGTTTCCTACTATCTCATTGGAAGTAACCTTGGACATGTCTCCCAAAGTCTCGTATTCGTTCATAAAATATTTGTACATAGACTTCAATTGTGGCTGCCGTTCTAGTCTGCGCTCTAACGACAGGAAACATTGTTTTGCCCGCTCGTAAGAATCGCCCAACGAAGATACAGGCTGCTTTAAAGGGTACCTAACCATAAACCTACCGTCCGGTAACCGAGAGGTATTTTTAACAAAGTGTTCCTCGCAAGCCCGTTCATCGTTGGTATAATACGCCGTCGCGGGTTTTATTGTTGCTTCGTCTAACTTCCAAAAACGCGTCAATTCATCATCTTGATTATTAATTTGAACGAAATTGCAACAAATGCTTTTAGAGTTAAGGTTATGCGCATTACGACCAGACACTACCCAACCTAGCTTGGTCTCATAAACTATGGGCTTGTTTCGTCCCAATTTAATTTTATTGCTACCTAATAATTCCATAAAGACCTCGGCACCAAGAAGAATATCGATAGGTGCCGGCGAGTGGAACTGAGGATCAGCCAAGACTAAATGTTCAGGTATGCCTAGCATTGATACATTTACCTTTTGTAAAGGTAAGTCGCATGTAGCTTGTGGAACTACGTAAAATGACCTTTTCATGCTGAAACTTTTGTCAAACAACGATGAAAACCTTGCGTCACATAATTTATGTACGTTTGACTTAATATTTTGAATGCCAATTAAAGACGCATTTACCTCCCTAATAGGTAACTTAAGTTTTTTGCAAAAGTCAGCTCTAATAAAATTAGGTGATGATCCATTGTCCAAAAATGCGCGTGCCATATGTGGTTTACCGTCTCGATCATATACTTCTACTAGCGCAGTAGACAGTATGACTTGACCCTGTAAAGCAGGATGGGCCGGCAACAAGACGTCTAGGTTAGCACTGCAGCCAGGTTCAGATGCGGACTCGTCGTGCTCGCTTGGACTGCTGGAAGTCACTTGTATCGCCGGCATCGCTACTGGAGCCTTCGACGGCAACCTATCCACATGTATAAGCGAGCTATGACGTAATGAACACGACTTGCACGGACCACGCCTACAATACTTCGCTATGTGCCCGGGTTTTAAGCAATTCAAACATACTTTCATCCCTTGAACCTTATCAGCACGTTCTTTATTAGATAACGCGAGAAAGTCGGGGCACTCAAATAACCAATGACCACGCTTACATGACGGACATTCATATGTAAAAAGTGGGCTACTCACAGTATCGGTTTCACGTTCATCTAGTCCTACGAAACATTTTTCCTTTACCCGTCGCACGGCGGAGCGCGCGTGCGCCGCAGGGACAGCGCCGGCGCCGGCGCATGTATGATAGCATCGAAAGTAATTGTTTCGCAACTAGGCACAAACTCCTCCCACTCACGTCTAGTAACATTGTCAAGTTTTTGACATATTATATACACTAATAATGTATCCCAATGGGTGGTTGGTTCATCAAGGGTCGCTAACGCACGTATATTTTTGCATATCGTGTCTATAAGATGCCGAATAGCTGTCGATGACTCCTTGGTAATTGGGTTTATATTAAATATGGCCCTAATATGATTATTTACTAATAACCGCTTATTATTGTATCTGTCGCATAATAATTGCCAAGCTATTTTATAGTTACTACTAGACAATGCTAATGATTGTACAATTACTGCGGCACTGCCTTCTAATGAAGCCCGCAAATAATGAAACTTGTTTACATCATCGATGGAGTCGTCATTATTAATCAAACTATCAAATGTGTCGCGAAACTCAAGCCATGTATCATACGAGCCTCCAAATTTGGGTAAAGAAATGGTAGGTAACTTACATTTTACATGTGGATGACGCCGTGTATTATTATCGGAACCCCCATCGCTAGGCGCGACCTTGGTATGCATGGTTACCAATTCCTTAGCCGCCGCGACTGACGAGTAGTACAAATCCTCGAAGTCAGACCTCTCGTCTAATTGGGCCTCGTCATCCTCAACCATATACTCCAACTTGGTTTGAATCTCGTCATACGTGTTGTAAACACATTCTAATTTAGCGATCCGAAGTTGCAGTTCCGTCACCTGAGCCGCACACAATGCTTTTTCGGCTAACTCGCGTATATAACCTGAAAATTTAGTTAATCGCGACTAAATATGACCCCTCTTCTTAACTAACTCTTTAATCAAGGCTTCATTCATTTTAAATTGCACTTAGTATTTACCTTCTTAGCACTTTCAACACTCTGTTCCACTAACAACACCAGCACCACGAGAGAACGTAAACTAAAACACTTTCTTACGAATTTAATGTTAATTACTCCGATGTTGTTTACTATAAGCAAGCCGGCTAAGTTATGGCGATAAGTACCTATGTCGGCCGGGCGTACCGTTAAGCCGACGACTGACTAACAGGCCGCCGGACGATATCGGCCTGTCAGTTAGAACAAAAATTTGACAGCTCCGAACAACTGACAGGCCGATACCGTCCGGCGGACTGTTAATCAGTGGGCCCCTTTAGATATGGCAAAAAAACGTTTATCAGCGCTCGACTGATGCACTTATTATGCAATTATGTAATTGAGATATATTTGAGTTTTAAAGTATGATTTATTTGTATCGTAGTTTTTAAAATAGGTTACGGTTATTATTTAAAGGCCTAATATAGGGTTTTAAATATAAGTTTCTTTCTAAATTGTGTCAAATAGAGGAATACCTATTATTGAAAAATAACTATTAATGCTTCTTACGTAAATAATTGCAAGATATTAAGGAACGGACTCACTTTTAGCTCCTCTTAACCTGTTCACTCCTTATTGACGTCGTCGGATTGTAGTATTCCGGAATAACGGTAGAACAGTTGATAAATTCGTAGCTGATGGATGAAGATATAGCCGCCTCGGGATGTTTCAAGCTGCACTCCTCACTGGAAAGCCGGTATGTTGGATGCGCAGGAAATATTCCACACGTTGCGTTTCTTCTTTGTCTCAGCCGTAATGGCCGAAGAGGACAACTTTGCGCCGCTTACACCACCAAAGGCGACCACGCCAGAGGCTAACACATCGCAGAAAAGACAAATTAGTATTATTAGCAGCAACTCTACAAACAAAATATCTGCAATTGCTCACTCAACGCTCTCGACAAACTCGTACATTTGTCACTATTTAATGCCAAGTCGTGGAATAAAAGACTTGACTGAAAACATTCATAACAAAATCACAAATTACACACTGAAAGACTACTGCATAATACTTATCGGCGAAGAAGATTTCATGCAAACAAGTGATCACATTAACCTCATTTACTATATAAGGGAAAAATGACAATCAATTACACACACTAATGTTATATTATGTGCGCCTACTTATAGGTATAATGAAACCAGTGTCCTGTACAATTGGCGCGTTGAAAATTTTAATAATTTATTATATCTCGATAATGAAACGCACCAATACGCCTATTTAATAGACACAAATCGCAACCTATCGTATGATTATCACATGTTTTCCAAATCAAAGGGTGTGATAAATAATAAGGGCATGCGCGAAATCTTTAATCAACTTGAACAAACAATTAGCGATATAGAAAATTATTATGTAATGAAACCATCTCCACCTCAACCAGAATCCTCCGGTATTAGTATCACAAATGGCTATGATTCGAGTATTAATAACAAGTTTTTTCCATTATAATTATTTGCATATTTTACATCAGAACATTGCTGGTCTCATAAATAAATCTGATTTATTGATGGTCCAATTGGAAGAATTAAAAACAAAACAAATGAACGTCGATATAATATGCATAAGCGAGCATTTTATGATGTCTGGTAACGAAACTTTATTGTCTTTTCCAAACTTTAAAATAGCTGCTTGCTATTCAAGAAAAAGTATGAATCGTGGTGGCACGTGTATTTTAGTCCAGTCCCATCGCCAATTCAAAGAAAGACCTGACGTAGCTAAGTATTCCATATCAGGAATAATTGAATGCTGTGCTATCGAATTAGTTACGCATGAAGTTATAATTATATGTGCGTATAGGCCACCGTATTCCTCTAACTTAAACATGTTTTATGAACAATTAGAGCTGATATTAAATAAATTGTGTAACAATACCAGAAAAAAAATAATTTTATGCGGAGATTTCAATATAGATATTCTCAGAGTAAATAAAATCGCGCGAGATTTTGAACATTTTTTGGCTAACTATAACCTTGAGGTACAATTTAGAATACCTACTAGACCTCTGGGTAATAGCTGCATAGATAACATAGCACATAACTATAAATCCGGCTGTAATGGCGAAGTACTCGACCTTGGCTTGTCAGATCACACAGCGCAGATAATAAAAGTTCCCATAAAAAAAACATGTATTCTCAATTCATGGTCCGTAATGAAACGCGATTTTTCTACCTCAAATCTTTACAGATTTAAATCTTGCCTTGATGCGTTGTCTTTTTCTGAAATATATAAAACACAAGATCCAGATACAGCATATGATTCATTTTTGCAAACGTTTCGAATGTTTTATGATTTATGCTTCCCTTATAAGAAAGTATTATTTAAAAGCTTCAAAAAAGTTAAATGGGTCTCAAAGGGAATTAAAATATGCAGTCGAAAGCAAAGACATTTACTGTGGCGCTACAGACTCTCCCCTACAGCATACAATAAATTAATCCTTGACAATTACTCAAAGATATATAAAAAAATTGTAAAGTTAACGAAAAAATCACAAAATGATCACCGAATAAGCACAGCCCGTAATAAAAATAAAGCCGTCTGGCAAATAATTAATAGTTCGAAAATGATGTACCCTAAAGAACCCATACGTACAGTTCGAATAGACGAAAACAATGTTGCTAATAAACCTAGAAATATAGCTAACGCGTTCAACGATTATTTTATTGATCAAATTAAAGCACCCCCAACTCAGATGCCGTATTCGAGTCACATACCTACTAATATACATTCAATGTTCATTTACCCCACTTCGGCCAAAGAAGTACAAAAAATAATTAAAAAACTAAAAAATACTAAAAGTGTGGGATACGATGAGGTTGATACTTCAGTAGTAAAGTTTGTATCAGACTCCATAGCCGAGCATATAAGCCATATTATAAACCTTACGTTAGACGCTGGTAAATATCCTAACAGTTTAAAAACTGTTATAATCAAACCACTTTATAAAAAAGGGGATAGAGAATTGTGTCAAAATTACAGGCCGATAGCTCTAGTCCCTATATTTTCTAAAATTTTTGAAAATATTATTTATGATCGAATGTACAATTTTTTAACTAAATACAATATACTGTGCGAGGAACAAAAGGGCTTTCGAAAAAATAAAACGATCAATATGGCAATTTTTGATTTACTTAAATTAATTGTTGAAAATGTAGACAATAGAACCCCAATATGTGCAATCTATACAGACATGACGAAGGCATTTGATTACGTGGATCATAATATCCTGCTTTCAAAACTTAACGCATATGGAATTAGAGGGCAAGTACTAAATCTAATAAAATCCTACTTAAGTAATAGACAGCAATACACAGAAATAGCCCATATTTGCACAAATCGGAAGAAGGAATTAAAATACACTTCAGATATTAGGAAATGCACACACGGAGTCCCTCAGGGTAGTGTACTTGGGCCACTACTCTTCTTAATTTATATAAATGATTTTCCCACTGCTGTAGAATGTCCCATGATACTTTTTGCCGACGATAGTACAGCCGTAATTAAATGTGATAATTTAAATGAATATGAAAATGATATAAATTCTGTCCTAAGTGATATTGTTGGATGGCTTCAAAATAATAATTTAGTTATAAACCTCCAGAAAACGAATATAATGCACTTTAAGCAGATGGTTTCAGTACCTTGTATGAATATTAATTATGAAGGAACCAATATCAACGAGGTTCAAGTTTGTAAATTCCTAGGCATTACCATAGATAGCAATTTAAAATGGAAAGAACAAGGCATAGAAATTTGCAAAGCAGTCAACAAAGCAGTATATGCTTTACGAAACCTCTCAAAAATTGTAAGTAGAACAACCTTAATAAGTGCATATCATGGCCTCGTAGCATCCAAGTTGCGTTATGGGGTAATTTTTTGGGGTCACTCTAGTTATACAGAACATATTTTTATAGCGCAAAAAAAATGCATTCGTGCAATACTTAACTTGAAATACAGGGAAAGTTGTGTTCCCGGTTTCAAATATTTAAAGCTCTTAACTTTTCCTTCGATTTACATCCTAGAAATAGCTCTATTTGTAAAAAGTAACCCTCAACTATTTGTACTCGCATCTCAAGGGCGCAGGCTGCCAGTGAGAACACAATATGAGCATAAGTTACGAGCGCCAAAAGGAAATACAGCCCTGTTCAATAAGAACATTCTTAAAATGGCTCCTATTATCTATAATAAGATACCAAGTGACATCCTAAAGCTAGATACAAAATATTTCAAAAAAAAGCTGACTGAATTACTAATTCGTAAATGTTATTACTCAATCAATGATTTCCTAAACGACATAGATAATTGATATTGTAAATGGAATTCCTTTCCCATATAAATTATTTTTCACATTTTTACTGTAATATCATTTCTTTAATAATATATTTTCATTTTATATAAATTGCATATGTTATGACCTTATGACATCATACGATATAGATATTTTTTTTTTTTCAATAACTAGTATTTTGTATTGTTTGCAAGTTTGATTGTGATATTTGTAAGAATATTATTAATGTCAAAGTATGCACGCAGCATGTTATTATTTAGGTTAGGCATTACATTAAATTTGTACATCCGCATTTGTGGATAAAACATAGTGATCGAAATGTATTAAAAGTACCACCTGTATTTATTACCTATGTTATACAAATAAATTTCTGATTTCTGATTTTCTGATTTCTGATTTCTGGCGGTCCTTAGTCCTTAATATCTCGTAGCTCGCTGATTCAAATAATTATCCGGCTCGAAGGACGATGTTCAGGATTGTAGAAGGACCAGGCAGAATAAAAGATTGTTTAAAAATAGAAATGTACTGTATTCTGCCACACAAGTACATATAAAAAAAAAATAGAAAAATTAGTTGCTTGTAACATGTTCAAAATTGCAATGTCACAGCGTTAGCTAGATCGAAAATTAAGACAGAGGTCGCCTCCGTCTCGCCGCAGTCCCCGCTGAAGCCTTGCGTTTCGTTCCAACACTGTCCATGCTCAGTAGGTATAAATCCTTTCACAGTCTTGATTTTTGATAGCGAAACTAATTTTCCTTCATCTCTTGTAACTTGTTATAAAATAAAAGACATGTAAAACATGCTATGTAACTTTCTGAAACGGAATAAAAAATACTACGAGTACAACATACAAATCCACCTCCGCTCGGCTGTCGAACCAACACGACACGTCTCGTGCCTTACACAGTATGGCCACAGTTATTGCATCGTCGACATAAACAGCCTCTTCCTTACAAGGATGTTGCTTAATAAAACCGGCTACATGCCCAACTTACCTTTACCTGTCTCATCTCCTTATTACCTTAAACGTAGAGTATATCTTAGTTTAAAGGAAGGTACCGTTAAGTTGGTGGTCGAGCCGCCCGCGGCTCTCAATTAAGCTCACCATAACGAAAACAGACTTGAGACGTTTGCGAGCACCTTGTCGCTTTGATACCGTCTACGATAGTGTTGCGAAAAACGGGCATGTTTCGAGTCTTCATCTTTGTGACGCGAATCAGTTTGGATTTGATCTAAGCCAGTGACTTAAGATCTGATAGACCCTTGTAAAGAACACACAACATTTTATAACAATAAGATGCAACAACAATAATACACGGTTTATTTAAATACTTATACAGAATCATTAAGCTGTGACTACGTTCTACCCTCTTCATATGAAATTTTCAAAATGAATGACTGCGATTTTACTATAGTAGCATGTCTTTTGACGACGTACTTAATTTTTTTCTGGAATATATTAACTACATTTCGTTTTACTCAATTTAAGGACCGAACCAAATAAAAGAAAAGGTTCAGGTCGTGTCATACCAGAAGGTTAAGGAGTTGGCAGAGGACCGGACGAGTTGGAGAGTGCTCCATCGACAAGAGCCACAGCTCTTAAATATAAAGAAAGAAAAGGAAGAAGGACCGACATTTGAACTTCAAAAATCTGTTATTAATAATTAAGAATATTTGGTTAATGCAGCGCATCGCACACGCACCAATACGATCGCACCGTCGAACGATGACAAAATTATATGAAATGGACATTAATTTAGAAACTCGAATCGGCCTCCAAATCTTCAAACTGAAACTCATAACTTGAGTTTTCCCAACACTAGTGTAGGATACTAAGTGAACGTAGCGGCGAGTTAATGTGACATAGTTGCAGCGTTTTTGGAGGCTGACGTGCCCTAAAATAATACAGGAGGAACATTAATTAAATATCTGTTTGGTTTACAAATTACTCTTTATACAAGGTCGAGTTTATCGCGTGTAATCAAGAAAATGTTTAAATAATATTTACAGTACATATATGGTCCTAATTAACCGCCCTAGGTGCGGTAACTAGCACTATGCGTGCGTATGTGGAAAATTTAAAAGGCAATTATATACTGTAAAACATTGTACAATACACGTGCAAAAAGGTAATTCGCAACTCGTGTCGATTTCAAACACTCCCTTCGGTCGTGTTTCAATTTATCGCCACTCGTTGCCAATTTCTTACTTTTCGCACTTGTATCTTAATGTACTAATTTATGAATCATTTGTAAGTTAGAGATAAAAAGTTATATTTAATTGATGAAGAGCTGAGATCGCTTTAGAGCGTTTAGAATTTAGATAGTCTACTGCGTTCTATATTCACGTAACAAAACTGGTGCATTGAACATATTTACTTATAAACTCGCTGAATATTTAGAAATGGCGCTGTGAAGATTGTAATGGTAGAATTTGTAAGCAACGGGCAAATTTTGGTTGCTACATACGAACTAATATATTAGATTGTAATGGCGTTATTCATAAACGCGCTACAAGCCTGAATTAGCTAGTAATCGTTTATCTCAACCTGTCATTTAGCATGTAAGAAAGGAATAAAACATAAATTGACTAATTGGCGCTTGTAAAAATGTAAGATTAAGTAGGTTAATATTTAATGGATTGGTCAAGATTAACACAGATAAGACACAGATATGAAGTCCAGACATTAAAAACGCGCTCGTGCTAAAGCTTGTACTGGCGCTGTTTAGCGCTCCTATGTACCAAGCTCTAAGAGGCTAGATCCGGCTTCCTACCAAACAGGATATGAATATAAAGGCTTGAACGCGTGTAAGCCAGTATTATGTAGGTACCAGGAGAATGTGGCCGAAGCGCGAAGGCATGTCGTGTATGTATTATGCGAGACTTGGACTTGGACTCTGACTTGCAAGTCGGAAATAGCACCGCTAATTACTTACAGAGTTGTCGTCATGGTATGTATAGTGTGCGTACACTTTACTAACAATAATACTTAATCAATAATCTTATATAATAGTGAGTTGGTTTATGACTTGAAATAAAACAAAGTTAAGGTCTAATTTAATTTATTATGTTATATTAGATATTGTTTTAGGATTTCAGTTTGATAATCTACCGACTGCGCCAGATAGTAAGAGCAAAAGTGGTTTAACTGAAAAAGCAAGTAATAAAAAGTTTAACAGCAATGATGTGTGACTTAATTATGTGTTCAATGTCAAAAATAATGTAGTTAAGTATAAGTAAGTACATTATCTGCAAGATCAATGTCAGAGCAGAGCTTAATGAAAGTTTTCTTTCAATATTATCTTGTTTAAACAGTATGGTTTCACTCTGAGTTTGTCGGATCTATAAAATGCATCCCTGTGTGTTATCAAAGCAGAAAAGGAACACAAAACAGCTAAGTACACACGTTCTTTTAACTCATTAATTGCATGTTTGACCCTTGCACTTTATTTTATTTAGAAGAAAATACTCTACAGTTTAGTGAATAGAATCAGGCGTTACTTTGCGGAAATCCATACTAATTAAAACCAAAATATTACTTTGCTAATCCGCGAAAAGATAACGTGCTAGTCAATCAGTGCTAACCCGTTATACTTACTTGCGTATTTTTACATGCAATTAATATTCCCACCCTCCCACCGCAAAAATAAATACGCAAATAAATATAACAAACCACCACCAAAAGAATAAACCTCGACACGTGTTTCGCCTCTCTACGAGGCATCCTCAGGAGTTGTTGACGGTCTGACGCCCGGCAACGGAATGACCTGTCTAGAATGGTCGGCCATATTTATACCTTGACCACTCCCCCTACCGTGCAAGTGTGAGTGAGATGGAAAAATTCGTAATAACGGCGATGACGCAACATTCAATTGTTCGTTAAGAATCATGCCCCTATTGTTGTACCTAATTATTTCCAGTTGTTCCAGAACACCCAAACGCAATCCCTTTTCGCAAACATGTAAAATATCAAAAGAATGATTCTCAGATAAAGTGTGACCTGTATCTAATAAGTGCTTTGCAAAATTGGACTTCTCTGGATGGTTATGTCTATATGACGCAACATGCTCTTTATACCTAGTAGTGAAACTACGGCCCGTTTGCCCCACATACACTTTATTGCAATCGTCACAGGTAAGCTTATAAACTCCAGACTTTTTCCCATTCTCGATCTTATCTTTGCCATTGCAAAGCTTCGAGTGCAAAGTATTATTTGTCTTAAAGGCCACAGGAATGTCGTTAGACTTCAAAATTTTGTAAATTGCATCAGACAACTTGCCAACATAAGTTATGCTCGCTTTATATTTCTTAATCGGTTCAGAGGATCGTGCCGCATACAACATAGTGTTGACCATACTATTCCGCTTTTTCCTGATGATACCATCCACAACAGACTTATCGTAACCATTCGAAACTGCTAAGTGATAAATATTATTTAATTCAATCTGATAGTGTTCATCAGAAAGAGGCACAGTCAACATTCTATGCACATAACAATGAAAAGCAGCCAACTTATGCTGCCACGGATGCGTGGAAGAAGCCGGGATAACTGTATCGGTATGTGTAGGCTTACGGTAAATTTTGAACTGATGCCTGTTGTTTACTTTAGTGATTGTTAAATCTAGAAAATTCAATGAGTTGTCTTGCTCTAGTTCCTTTTTAAACTTAATTTTTGGATGCTTACCATTAATTTCAGCAATAAATGCATCCAGCAGGCCCATACTACCCGTCCAACAAATAATCAAATCATCCACGTATCTAAAATAGTATAATATATTATTGTTGCCCACAATATGCTGGTTCTCAAAATGGTCCATAAAAATATCAGCCATTAAAGGACTTAGTGGTGAACCCATAGCCAAACCATCACTTTGCAAATAATACTGTCCCCCAAATCTGAAATAATTTTGTTTCATACAAATCGCTGTTAGATCTATCAATTCATCTACTTCCCCTGGATGTAAACGTTGCCTTTCAAAAAGACCCTTAATAATCTCCAAAGTCTCTCCATATGGCACATTTGTAAACAAACTGTCTACATCCAATGAAAGAAGAACAGCATTATCTGGTATGTTAATGACCTGGATCTTTTCTATTAACTGCAAGCTTTGCTTCTGAACTTGCACACCAGATGTATACTACCCAGCTGAACAAATTGCATAGGTTAACAGAGTCGAGTTCTGGTTCATTTTTAAGGAAAAGGGATGTGCAAGTAACAACTCACCATGTTTTCCATCCTCGAGTCAAGAATTTAACTAATGTGGAGTTCTCAGAAAATGAAATTGGGCTTTTAGATAAAGGTTTGAAGTATAATTTCCAGTCAAAAATTACTCATAGAACATTAGAAAATTTGGCAGTGGATTCTGAGGTTGCAATAGTGCGGGGCCGTGGTGATGTAGATACAAAGACCATGGTGGCTAATGTTATCAAGAGTACTAGTCCAGCACAGAGTGCGTGTGTTGATTCTGATGTTTTGCTGCTAAGATCTATACAACAGAAAGTGCAAGACAGTGATTTGGTGGTTTCAAAGGCAGATAAAGGCAACTGCATTGTGATTATGGAGAAGGGACAGTATAATCAGAAAGTACTAGACCTTATTCAAGGTGACGGATTTACGAGATTGCAAAGAGACCCAACTCCAGGGTTCCAGAAAGATCTTAGACAAGCAGTTAAGAATTCTTCATTTGTTTTTGAAACCGAACATCAGAAGAGTATGGTTGTGCCTATGAATCCACGAGCTCCTATTCTTTATGGACTTCCCAAAATTCATAAGGATAATATCCCAGTTCGTCCAGTGGTCTCATATTTGGGTGCGCCAACTTATAATCTGGCAAAAAGGTTGAATTCCATTATAAGAGACAAGTCCCAGTTCCAGCCGAAATATTGCTTGAAAAATAGCTTGCAGTTAATAGAAAAGATCCAGGTCATTAACATACCAGATAATGCTGTTCTTCTTTCATTGGATGTAGACAGTTTGTTTACAAATGTGCCATATGGAGAGACTTTGGAGATTATTAAGGGTCTTTTTGAAAGGCAACGTTTACATCCAGGGGAAGTAGATGAATTGATAGATCTAACAGCGATTTGTATGAAACAAAATTATTTCAGATTTGGGGGACAGTATTATTTGCAAAGTGATGGTTTGGCTATGGGTTCACCACTAAGTCCTTTAATGGCTGATATTTTTATGGACCATTTTGAGAACCAGCATATTGTGGGCAACAATAATATATTATACTATTTTAGATACGTGGATGATTTGATTATTTGTTGGACGGGTAGTATGGGCCTGCTGGATGCATTTATTGCTGAAATTAATGGTAAGCATCCAAAAATTAAGTTTAAAAAGGAACTAGAGCAAGACAACTCATTGAATTTTCTAGATTTAACAATCACTAAAGTAAACAACAGGCATCAGTTCAAAATTTACCGTAAGCCTACACATACCGATACAGTTATCCCGGCTTCTTCCACGCATCCGTGGCAGCATAAGTTGGCTGCTTTTCATTGTTATGTGCATAGAATGTTGACTGTGCCTCTTTCTGATGAACACTATCAGATTGAATTAAATAATATTTATCACTTAGCAGTTTCGAATGGTTACGATAAGTCTGTTGTGGATGGTATCATCAGGAAAAAGCGGAATAGTATGGTCAACACTATGTTGTATGCGGCACGATCCTCTGAACCGATTAAGAAATATAAAGCGAGCATAACTTATGTTGGCAAGTTGTCTGATGCAATTTACAAAATTTTGAAGTCTAACGACATTCCTGTGGCCTTTAAGACAAATAATACTTTGCACTCGAAGCTTTGCAATGGCAAAGATAAGATCGAGAATGGGAAAAAGTCTGGAGTTTATAAGCTTACCTGTGACGATTGCAATAAAGTGTATGTGGGGCAAACGGGCCGTAGTTTCACTACTAGGTATAAAGAGCATGTTGCGTCATATAGACATAACCATCCAGAGAAGTCCAATTTTGCAAAGCACTTATTAGATACAGGTCACACTTTATCTGAGAATCATTCTTTTGATATTTTACATGTTTGCGAAAAGGGATTGCGTTTGGGTGTTCTGGAACAACTGGAAATAATTAGGTACAACAATAGGGGCATGATTCTTAACGAACAATTGAATGTTGCGTCATCGCCGTTATTACGAATTTTTCCATCTCACTCACACTTGCACGGTAGGGGGAGTGGTCAAGGTATAAATATGGCCGACCATTCTAGACAGGTCATTCCGTTGCCGGGCGTCAGACCGTCAACAACTCCTGAGGATGCCTCGTAGAGAGGCGAAACACGTGTCGAGGTTTATTCTTTTGGTGGTGGTTTGTTATATTTATTTGCGTATTTATTTTTGCGGTGGGAGGGTGGGAATATTAATTGCATGTAAAAATACGCAAGTAAGTATAACGGGTTAGCACTGATTGACTAGCACGTTATCTTTTCGCGGATTAGCAAAGTAATATTTTGGTTTTAATTAGTATGGATTTCCGCAAAGTAACGCCTGATTCTATTCACTATTTGAAAACGGCTTGCGTGGCCGAACAGGCACGACTTTATGTCAAACTAACCAAACAACATCGTGCAGCTGTCCAGAATGTTTGGTTTAACCAACAGTGCAAGCGTTTGAATGTTGTTCCTAATTACATCCATTTCCGCTGTAGTAGTACTTCCAGGGCTGCTAAATTGGCTATTAATAGGGCTCAGAAAATATGGTTGAACGAAGAATCTCGCCACTGGTTTTCAGTAAGGGATAATTTGAAATTGCATCTTAAGGTGTTATATTCAGAACTTTCATTTAAGTTGCATAATCTCGAATTCGATATTCTGGACCAGAAGGCGAGATACTTTGCTTCTGAACTTGCACACCAGATGTATACTACCCAGCTGAACAAATTGCATAGGTTAACAGAGTCGAGTTCTGGTTCATTTTTAAGGAAAAGGGATGTGCAAGTAACAACTCACCATGTTTTCCATCCTCGAGTCAAGAATTTAACTAATGTGGAGTTCTCAGAAAATGAAATTGGGCTTTTAGATAAAGGTTTGAAGTATAATTTCCAGTCAAAAATTACTCATAGAACATTAGAAAATTTGGCAGTGGATTCTGAGGTTGCAATAGTGCGGGGCCGTGGTGATGTAGATACAAAGACCATGGTGGCTAATGTTATCAAGAGTACTAGTCCAGCACAGAGTGCGTGTGTTGATTCTGATGTTTTGCTGCTAAGATCTATACAACAGAAAGTGCAAGACAGTGATTTGGTGGTTTCAAAGGCAGATAAAGGCAACTGCATTGTGATTATGGAGAAGGGACAGTATAATCAGAAAGTACTAGACCTTATTCAAGGTGACGGATTTACGAGATTGCAAAGAGACCCAACTCCAGGGTTCCAGAAAGATCTTAGACAAGCAGTTAAGAATTCTTCATTTGTTTTTGAAACCGAACATCAGAAGAGTATGGTTGTGCCTATGAATCCACGAGCTCCTATTCTTTATGGACTTCCCAAAATTCATAAGGATAATATCCCAGTTCGTCCAGTGGTCTCATATTTGGGTGCGCCAACTTATAATCTGGCAAAAAGGTTGAATTCCATTATAAGAGACAAGTCCCAGTTCCAGCCGAAATATTGCTTGAAAAATAGCTTGCAGTTAATAGAAAAGATCCAGGTCATTAACATACCAGATAATGCTGTTCTTCTTTCATTGGATGTAGACAGTTTGTTTACAAATGTGCCATATGGAGAGACTTTGGAGATTATTAAGGGTC
Source organism: Cydia splendana (assembly GCF_910591565.1). NCBI lineage: Eukaryota > Metazoa > Arthropoda > Insecta > Lepidoptera > Tortricidae > Cydia > Cydia splendana. The sequence goes on from NC_085974.1 coordinate 19,381,047, forward strand.
TTTTTGAAAGGCAACGTTTACATCCAGGGGAAGTAGATGAATTGATAGATCTAACAGCGATTTGTATGAAACAAAATTATTTCAGATTTGGGGGACAGTATTATTTGCAAAGTGATGGTTTGGCTATGGGTTCACCACTAAGTCCTTTAATGGCTGATATTTTTATGGACCATTTTGAGAACCAGCATATTGTGGGCAACAATAATATATTATACTATTTTAGATACGTGGATGATTTGATTATTTGTTGGACGGGTAGTATGGGCCTGCTGGATGCATTTATTGCTGAAATTAATGGTAAGCATCCAAAAATTAAGTTTAAAAAGGAACTAGAGCAAGACAACTCATTGAATTTTCTAGATTTAACAATCACTAAAGTAAACAACAGGCATCAGTTCAAAATTTACCGTAAGCCTACACATACCGATACAGTTATCCCGGCTTCTTCCACGCATCCGTGGCAGCATAAGTTGGCTGCTTTTCATTGTTATGTGCATAGAATGTTGACTGTGCCTCTTTCTGATGAACACTATCAGATTGAATTAAATAATATTTATCACTTAGCAGTTTCGAATGGTTACGATAAGTCTGTTGTGGATGGTATCATCAGGAAAAAGCGGAATAGTATGGTCAACACTATGTTGTATGCGGCACGATCCTCTGAACCGATTAAGAAATATAAAGCGAGCATAACTTATGTTGGCAAGTTGTCTGATGCAATTTACAAAATTTTGAAGTCTAACGACATTCCTGTGGCCTTTAAGACAAATAATACTTTGCACTCGAAGCTTTGCAATGGCAAAGATAAGATCGAGAATGGGAAAAAGTCTGGAGTTTATAAGCTTACCTGTGACGATTGCAATAAAGTGTATGTGGGGCAAACGGGCCGTAGTTTCACTACTAGGTATAAAGAGCATGTTGCGTCATATAGACATAACCATCCAGAGAAGTCCAATTTTGCAAAGCACTTATTAGATACAGGTCACACTTTATCTGAGAATCATTCTTTTGATATTTTACATGTTTGCGAAAAGGGATTGCGTTTGGGTGTTCTGGAACAACTGGAAATAATTAGGTACAACAATAGGGGCATGATTCTTAACGAACAATTGAATGTTGCGTCATCGCCGTTATTACGAATTTTTCCATCTCACTCACACTTGCACGGTAGGGGGAGTGGTCAAGGTATAAATATGGCCGACCATTCTAGACAGGTCATTCCGTTGCCGGGCGTCAGACCGTCAACAACTCCTGAGGATGCCTCGTAGAGAGGCGAAACACGTGTCGAGGTTTATTCTTTTGGTGGTGGTTTGTTATATTTATTTGCGTATTTATTTTTGCGGTGGGAGGGTGGGAATATTAATTGCATGTAAAAATACGCAAGTAAGTATAACGGGTTAGCACTGATTGACTAGCACGTTATCTTTTCGCGGATTAGCAAAGTAATATTTTGGTTTTAATTACTCTACAGTTTTCTTATTACTTTAACTTTCAAAAACTGTGGTTTTATTACTTTTAGTAACATAATTGAAATTATAAATAAGTATAATACAAGTATAAATAGATTCAATTTAAAACGTAATTTGTGGAGACCTAGATATTAGGTTCCGAGAGACAAATTGAATTATAATCCAGTCCAGGACAATACAATTTGTTACCCAATCAAATTGTCCTCATTGGTTAGGCCACAGTAATCATTTCGTTTCAGAATTTCACGGCTTTAGAAATTATTACAAAATGTGTGCGTATATGAATTTAATTAAACAACCTACCTATTATGACCCAGTTTAGTTAAAATTCTGTGCTATCGTTTACATGTTATTTTTAATTTCATGAAACATTAAATTAATATTTCCCTTTTAACCAGTCCTTTAATATGTCAAAAAGCAGAAAAATGCTTAAATGTTACTAAAATTCGGTCAGGGTCCTTGTCATAACACATACAAGGTGTTAATCCATGCCGCCGTATTTAGTTTCAAACGACATACACTTATTAAAAAGAAAGGTCCCAGTGCTTATTGAGTGTCTGTCAATATGGCGCCGTCCGTAATCCCACCGCGATATTACGCGTATACTTATTACGCACGGATATACGTGGGTGTTATTATTATTATTAATATCGCCCGTTATTAACCCGCGACAAACAGAGGGGTCTGCGATGTCGATGGTTCTCAGGAATAATATTTTAAAGCTAATGGTGTTTTATGAACAAGACAGTACCTACATATTATATGTTCATTAAAGACAGATGTCTGGTGTAGTCAAAATAGTTGAGTAAGGGTTTATTTCTTTGTAACAAAAATGTCAAAGTATCAAAGACAAATTTCAGTGTAAGGGTTCCCCCACATACATAAGTTTACGCGGAATCGGAATAGTAGAAAAAATCCGATAGGAAAAAGCTTTATATCTGCACTTTTTCGCTCTTACTACGCTGGCATCTTATCGAATGTGCGTCTAATTTTAAATAAATTTCTCTGATGGGTGTGACAAACATTAAGAAACAATACCATGCAATTGTATACATAAATATGTACATACGTGCCGATTATCTTACACTTAACTATGTAACCATCGTTATATTATGTATTACATGACCGCCATCGTATCGTATCGGCATGTACTCGTACTACACCGCCGTTGTTACAGCTCAAAGACAAAGATTTCCGACCGGAGATTGCTGTCGCTGGACGCCGCCGTGAGCTTTCGTGTGTGGCAGCCTTCCACCAGAGTTACGAAACGGAATATACTCCCCAAAACTGCTAGAACAGTTTTAAGATATTTTATGCCTTGGATTTAAAAAACACAGTGTAAAACTATAGTTCGTCTACGTAGTACGTAACGTTATAAAATGTTGAGTTAGTCGAATGCTCTATTTTGATTTCTTCCAAAGAATTGTCAGTAGTTTAAAAGTTAAGTATACAATTTTATTGATATACTGGGTGGGCCCTGTAACAGAAGCAATAAATTAAACTGTAGATTGTAATCGTAATACTTACATGTAAAAAAGATAATGGCGGCTGTCGCGCACTTTGCACAATAAGTGAATTCACAATCGCACGAAACTTATCATACCTATTGCCCACATATTTATCAAAGAAGTTCGCCGTCAGAAGCACAAAAGTAAGCGCATTGCCAACCGCACCCCCCAATGATGAAGCCACGGGTTGTTTTAAATTAACAAATTGTTTACTATTTAACATAGTTATAGACTTATTGTAGATTGCGCCTCGTATAAGGATAAGTGTACCTACTTATCCTTATACGATGCTATGTAACTTTTTTCTATGAACCACGATTTAGAATTTATAGTTAAAAAAAACTTTATAGGAAACCATACACGTTTTATAAGCATTAGGAGTCATGTGTTAGTATGAATGCAAATTTGAATAGGTACAGGATTCCTTACCTTTCTAATTCACGATTCTTTAAAACAAATTAGAAAAAAACAAAATTATTTTCAGAAAATATTTTAATTTGTTTTTATTTCATGTAAAAACACTACTAAATAAAATTATTGCACCTGCCGTGATAGCAGAGAACACTGGTTCGATTCCAGCCTGGGGCACTGGATGGAGGCCTTGGTCACTTTTTCTTAGTATACGATATTTAATTCAGTTTATAAATTTATCGTTCTCTGTATGTTACAGTTTTACAATTAGACAATTACAGACCAATATTTAACACATAATATTTCCCTAATGATTCCATATAACACCGGTCTTTCTTGAAATAACATTATTCTTGCGTATTCTAGCTGTACCATTAAACGTTTAATACGTAAGTTTTTGTGATGTACAAGGCACACTCTTTAAGAATATAAAGACAAATGGTTAGGTATTTGCTAATTTAAACTACCCGTGGATTCTGTATAACACCCTTCTCTCCGAACCGTACAATCCTTTATTCGATGCAAGACTTCAAAACGCTTCGACATGTCAAATTTCCACAAAGTCCTCGCAAGACAGATAACGAATCACTATACCGAACTCTACACTATTATTAACTTTCAAACCAATTCCAACTATATTTCTTTTGATAAAGGTTGCTTTTTGAAAGGAGAATTTGTTTAAGATAGGAGTTTATAAGTTTCTTTAGATAAGTCTATTGGAATCAGGAAGGACAACGGCGTAACAAAGAATAAGTCGTTTATGGTAAATTGTATTGTGGGGTTGCAATGGCTCTTACAATGGTTGATGTGATTTAATTGGCATTTATATTCATGATTTAATGATAAATCATTTATTTACATACAATATATATACAGTGGTACTACTAAACTAAATTAATAACTAGCTTAAATCTAAAATAGGCCCTTGATGATTTAATTTGAAACGAGGAACCCACGTCTATGATTAATCATTTTTAAGGCAAAGAAAAACAAACATTCTAAAATAATATTTTATACTAAAACGTAGGTTTTGGTTTGGTTGAATTACAAAATTCCCCCTCCTCCTCTCCTGTTGCGTTTTTCGACATAAGCGTTTCAAAATAAGTGAGTGACCCATTCTTAATATATTTAATACAAAACTCCCATGATACAAGTTATAGTGAAATTATGATTGAATGCTAAGTTATGTATACCTGAGCGGGCAAGGTGTCCAAGAAAACATATATACACTTCAATCGTCACAAAAATAAGGACATCTAAGTTGTCATTTTCACGTAGGCTTTCAGTTCGTCACATATATCTTAACTTCTGAGTTTTTCTTTAACACATACACCCTTATTTAATCACAATGACAATAACGGTTAGAAAGTCAGTGTTAACTAAGCACTCAAATTCAAGCTGCTATCATTAATACCTACACGCCCTGCCAATCACGTACGTCAGCAGCCAGGGTGCCACCAATTGCTAAGCAGTTGTTATTTCAATGGTAACTAAGCATCAACATTTGATCTGTTTAACTTAAAAAAAAATACTGTAGCAGCTACGAATTTACACCTCCTTTCTTAAAGAAGTATTTTATCGTCAAGTGTCAAACTTAGACAATAAATAAGTAGGTTCTACGAGAATAATCGGTTTTTTATTTTAACTGTCATAGGCGGCCGTTCTTCCAAACCGTAGAGCATATATATGTTAATATATTTATTTAGCCCGCTTATTGTACTAAAATATACTATATGTATAGTACTAAAATACGATGCTCCGAATCGATCAAAGAACGAAGGAGAAAATAATTGAATTGAAACGTAACACGTTCACTATCCCAATCTGACATGTAAACCTTATGGCTTTGTAATAGAGGCTAGCCGTGGCCCCACGTGAGGAACACGGGCAGTAAAGGTGTTAAACATAACCAACTACAACTCCTCTCTTTATTTTGTTGGTTGGACTCATGATCCGCAAAAACGGTGCTTCCTCTTCTATAGATGTATCACCACCATCACTGCCATGCATATACGTAATATGCTAACTGCTGACCATAGGAATGACGAATTTTGTTTTTACAACTTAGCAGAGAGGATAGAGTATACGGAGTTATAATTATATATATGTCGGGAATCGTGGGCGTATCATACTATCGGCAGCATATCAGAACCTTCAATCGTGGATGACGAGGGCCTTCAATGAAATACGATGTTCAGCTCACAATCTTTACTGCACAAGACTCATTACAAATCACAGCACGCGATACGTTTCTTATCTTAAGCAAACCAGTGGATTTGACCCAGTAGGGCTACCGCCAATACCGAAAATCGTCAATTGCGGGCATTTTTCTCTGTCACTCTAATTACGCCTTCATTGGAGTAAAAGAGTAAGATCCCCGCAATTTGCGAATTTCGGTTTTCGCGGTAGCCCCTCAGGAACG